>NW_024112972.1:0-107644 GCF_003073215.2 Triticum urartu | reverse complement strand
GGTTGACACGGATCAAGACTGGGATTTGTCACTCCGTATGACGGAGAGGTATCACTGGGCCCACTCGGTAATGCATCATCATAATGAGCTCAAAGTGACCAAGTGTCTGGTCACGGGATCATGCATTACGGTACAAGTAAAGTGACTTGCCGGTAACGAGATTGAACGAGGTATTGGGATACCGACGATCGAATCTCGGGCAAGTAACATACCGATTGACAAAGGGAATTGTATACGGGATTGATTGAATCCTCGACATCGTGGTTCATCCAATGAGATCATCGAGGAGCATGTGGGAGTCAACATGGGTATCCAGATCCCGCTGTTGGTTATTGACCGGAGAGCGATCTCGGTCATGTCTACATGTCTCCCGAACCCGTAGGGTCTACACACTTAAGGTTCGGTGATGCTAGGGTTGTAGGGATATGTATATGCAGTAACCCGAATGTTGTTCGGAGTCCTGGATGAGATCCCGGACGTCACGAGGAGTTCTGGAATGGTCCGGAGATAAAGAATTATATATAGGAAGTACTATTTCGGGCATCAGGACAAGTTTCGGGGTCACCGATATTGTACCGGGACCACCGGAAGGGTCCCGGGGGTCCACCGGGTGGGGCCACCTGCCCCCGGGGGCCACATGGGCTGTAGGGGGTGCGCCTTGGCCTATATGGGCCAAGGGCACTAGCCCCAAGAGGCCCATGTGCCTAGGGTTCAAGAAGGGAAGAGTCCCAAAGGGGGATGGCACCTCCTAGGTGCCTTGGGGAGGAGGGATTCCTCCCCTTGGCCGCACCCCCTAGGAGATTGGATCTCCTAGGGCCGCCCCCCCCCTTGGCCCTCCTATATATAGTGGGGAGATGGAGGACTTCTTACCCCACGCCTTTGGTGCCTCCCTCTCCCTCTCCAACACCTCCTCCTCCTCCATAGAGCTTGGCGAAGCCCTGCCGGAGTACTGCAGCTCCACCACCACCACGCCGTCGTGCTGCTGCTGGAGCCATCTTCCTCAATCTCTCCTTCCCCTTGCTGGATCAAGGAGGAGGAGACGTTACGCTGACCGTACATGTGTTGAACGCGGAGGTGCCGTTCGTTCGGCGCTAGGATCTCCGGTGATTCGGATCACGTCGAGTACGACTCCCTCATCCCCGTTCTTTGAACGCTTCCCCTCGCGATCTTCAAGGTATGTAGATGCATCCAATCACTCGTTGCTAGATGAACTCATAGATGGATCTTGGTGAAACCGTAGGAAACTTTTTTGTTTGCTGCAACGTTCCCCAACAGTGGCATCATGAGCTAGGTCTATGCGTAGTTCTCTTGCACGAGTAGAACACAATTTGTTGTGGGCGTTGATGTTGTCAACTTTCTTGCCGCTACTAGTCTTATCTTGCTTCAACGGTATTGTGGGATGAAGCGGCCCGGACCAACCTTACACGTACGCTTACGTGAGACCGGTTCCACCGACTAACATGCACAAGTTGCATAAGGTGGCTGGCGGGTGTCTGTCTCTCCCACTTTAGTTGGAGCGGATTCAATGAAAAGGGTCCTTATGAAGGGTAAATAGAAGTTGACAAATCACGTTGTGGCTTTCACGTAGGTAAGAAAATGTTCTTGCTAGAACCCTACTTCATCCACGTAAAACTTGCAACAACAATTAGAGGACGTCTAATTTTTTTTTGCAGCAAGTGCTTTGTGATATGATATGGCCAAAGTTGTGATGAATGATGAATGATATATATGTGATGTATGAGATGTTCATGCTATTGTAATAGGAATCACGACTTGCATGTCGATGAGTATGACAACCGGCAGGAGCCATAGGAGTTGTCTTTATTTTTTGTATGACCTGCGTGTCATTGAGAAACGCCATGTAAATTACTTTACTTTATTGCTAAACGTGTTAGCCATTGTAGTAGAAGTAGTAGCTGGCGAGCAACTTCATGGAGACACAATGATGGAGATCATGATGATGGAGATCATGGTGTCATGCTTGTGACAAGATGATCATGGAGCCCCAAGATGGAGATCAAAGGAGCTATGTGATATTGGCCATGTCATGTCACTTTTATTATTTGATTGCATGTGATGTTTATCATGTTTTTGCATCTTGTTTACTTAGAACGACGGTAGTAAATAAGATGATCCCTCATAATAATTTCAAGAAAGTGTTCCCCCTAACTGTGCACCATTGCGACAGTTCGTTGTTTCGAAGCACCACGTGATGATCGGGTGTGATAGATTCTAACGTTCACATACAACGGGTGTAAGACAGATTTACACATGCAAACACTTAGGTTGACTTGACGAGCCTAGCATGTACAGACATGGCCTCGGAACACAGAAGACCGAAAGGTCGATCATGAGTCGTATAGAAGATACGATCAACATGAAGATGTTCACCGATGTTGACTAGTCCGTCTCACGTGATGATCGGACACGGCCTACTTAACTCGGATCATGTTATACTTAGATTACAGGAGGGATGTCTACCTAAGTGGGAGTTCATTATAATTTGATTAGATGAACTTAATTATCATGAACTTAGTCTAAATATTTTACAATATGTCTTGTAGATCAAATGGCCAATGTAGTCCTCAACTTCAACGCGTTCCTAGAGAAAACCAAGCTGAAAGACGATGGCAGCAACTACACGGACTGGGTCCGGAACCTGAGGATCATCCTCATAGCTGCCAAGAAAGATTATGTCCTACAAGCACCGCTAGGTGACACACCTGTTCTCCCTGCAGAACAAGATGTTATGAACGCTTGGCAGGCACGTACCGATGACTACTCCCTCGTTCAGTGCGGCATGCTTTACAGCTTAGAGCCCGGGCTCCAAAAGCGTTTTGAGAGACACGGAGCATATGAGATGTTTGAAGAGCTGAAAATGGTTTTCCAAGCTCATGCCCGGGTTGAGAGATATCAAGTCTCCGACAAGTTCTTCAGCTGTAAGATGGAGGAAAACAGTTCTGTCAGTGAGCACATACTCACTATGTTTGGGTTGCATAACCGCTTAACTCAGCTGGGAGTTAATCTCCCGGATGACGTGGTCATTGACAGAATCCTCCAGTCGCTTCCACCGAGCTACAAGAGCTTTGTGATGAACTTCAATATGCAGGGGATGGAAAAGACCATTCCTGAAGTATTTGCAATGCTGAAATCAGCAGAGGTAGAAGTCAAAAAGGAACATCAAGTGTTGATGGTGAATAAAACCACTAAGTTCAAGAAAGGGAAGGGTAAGAAAACCTTCAAGAAATACGGCAAGGGATTTGCCGCGCCCGGCAAGCAAGCTACCGGGAAGAAGCCAAAGAATGGACCCAAGCCCGAGACTGAGTGCTTTTATTGCAAGGAGAGTGGTCACTGGAAGCGGAACTGCCCCAAATACTTAGCGGACAAGAAGGTCAGCAAAACAAAAGGTATATGTGATATACATGTAATTGATGTGTACCTTACCAGTACTCGTAGTAGCTCCTGGGTATTTGATACCCGTGCGGTTGCTCACATTTGTAACTCAAAACAGGAGCTGCGGAATAAGCGGAGACTGGCAAAGGACGAGGTGACGATGCGCGTCGGGAATGGTTCCAAGGTCGATGTGATAGCAGTCGGCACGCTACCTCTACATTTACCTATGGGATTAGTTTTGAACCTCAATAATTGTTATTTAGTGCCAAGTTTGAGCATGAACATTGTATCAGGATCTCGTTTAATTCGAGATGGCTACTCATTTAAATCCGAGAATAATGGTTGTTCTATTTATATGAGAGATATGTTTTATGGTCATGCTCCGATGGTAAATGGTTTATTCTTAATGAATCTCGAGCGTAATGCTACACATGTTCATAGTGTGAGTACCAAAAGATGTAAGATTGATAATGATAGCCCCACATACTTGTGGCACTGCCGCCTTGGTCACATAGGTGTCAAACGCATAAAGAAGCTCCATGCTAGTGGACTTTTAGAGTCTCTTGATTACGGATCATTCGACACATGCGAACCATGCCTCATGGGTAAAATGACCGAGACTCCGTTCTCAGGAACAATGGAGCGAGCAACCAACTTATTGGAAATCATACATACTGATGTGTGCGGTCCAATGAGTGTTGAGGCTCGCGGTGGCTATCGTTATGTTCTCACCCTCACTGATGACTTGAGTAGATATGGGTATGTCTACTTAATGAAACACAAGTCTGAGACCTTTGAAAAGTTCAAGGAATTTCAGAGTGAGGTTGAGAATCAACGTGACAGAAAAATCAAGTTCCTACGATCAGATCGTGGAGGAGAATACTTGAGTCACGAGTTTGGCACACACTTAAGAAAATGTGGAATAGTTTCACAGCTCACGCCACCTGGAACACCTCAGTGTAATGGTGTGTCCGAACGTCGTAATCGCACTCTATTAGATATGGTGCGATCTATGATGTCTCTTGCTGATTTACCGCTATCTTTTTGGGGCTATGCTTTAGAGACTGCCGCATTCACTTTAAATAGGGCTCCGTCGAAATCCGTTGAGACGACACCGTTTGAATTATGGTTTGGGAAGAAACCTAAGCTGTCGTTTCTAAAAGTTTGGGGATGCGATGCTTATGTCAAGAAACTTCAACCTGAAAAGCTCGAACCCAAATCGGAAAAATGCGTCTTCATAGGATACCCTAAAGAAACTATTGGGTATACCTTCTACCTCAGATCCGAAGGCAAGATCTTTGTTGCCAAGAATGGGTCCTTTCTAGAGAAAGAGTTTCTCTCGAAAGAAGTAAGTGGGAGGAAAGTAGAACTTGATGAAGTATTACCTCTTGAACCGGAAAATGGCGCAACTCAAGAAAATGTTCCTGGGGTGCCTGCACCGACTAGAGAGGAAGTTAATGATGATGATCAAGATACTTCTGATCAAGCTCCTACTGAAATTCGAAGGTCCACAAGGACACGTTCCGCACCAGAGTGGTACGGCAACCCTGCCTTGGAAATCATGTTGTTAGACAACGGTGAACCTTCGAACTATGAAGAAGCGATGGCGGGCTCGGATTCCGACAAATGGCTAGAAGCCATGAAATCCGAGATAGGATCCATGTATGAAAACGAAGTATGGACTTTGACTGACTTTCCCGTTGAGCGGCGAGCCATAGAAAATAAATGGATCTTTAAGAAGAAGACAGACGCGGATGGTAATGTGACCATCTATAAAGCTCGGCTTGTCGCTAAGGGTTATCGACAAGTTCAAGGGGTTGACTACGATGAGACTTTCTCACCGGTAGCGAAGCTAAAGTCCGTCCGAATCATGTTAGCAATTGTCGCATTCTATGATTATGAGATATGGCAAATGGACGTCAAAACGGCATTCCTTAATGTTTTCCTTAAGGAAGAATTGTATATGATGCAGCCAGAAGGTTTTGTCGATCCTAAGAATGCTGACAAGGTGTGCAAGCTCCAACGCTCGATTTATTTGCTGGTGCAAGCATCTCGGAGTTGGAACATTCACTTTGATGAGAGGATCAAAGTGTTTGGGTTTACGCAGACTTATGGAGAAGCCTGTGTTTACAAGAAAGTGAGTGGGAGCTCTTTAGCATTTCTCATATTATATGTAGATGACATACTTTTGATGGGAAATGATATAGAACTCTTGGATAGCATTAAGGCCTACTTGAATAAGAGTTTTTCAATGAAGGACCTTGGAGAAGCTGCATATATATTAGGCATCAAGATCTACAGAGATAGATCAAGACGCCTCATAGGTCTTTCACAAAGCGCATACCTTGATAAGATATTGAAGAAGTTCAATATGGATCAGTCTAAGAAGGGGTTCTTGCCTGTGTTGCAAGGTGTGAAATTGAGCTCAGCTCAATGTCCGACCACGGCAGAAGATATAGAAGAGATGAGTGTCATCCCCTATGCCTCAGCCATAGGTTCTATTATGTATGCCATGCTGTGTACCAGACCTGATGTAAACCTTGCCGTAAGTTTGGTAGGAAGGTACCAAAGTAATCCCGGAAAGGAACACTGGACAGCGGTCAAGAATATCCTGAAGTACCTAAAAAGGACTAAGGAAATGTTTCTCGTTTATGGAGGTGACGAAGAGCTCGTCGTAAAAGGTTACGTCGACGCTAGCTTCGACACAGATCTGGATGACTCTAAGTCACAAACCGGATACGTGTATATTTTGAATGGTGGGGCAGTAAGCTGGTGCAGTTGCAAGCAGAGCGTCGTGGCGGGATCTACATGTGAAGCGGAGTACATGGCAGCCTCGGAGGCAGCACATGAAGCAATTTGGGTGAAGGAGTTCATCACCGACCTAGGAGTCATACCCAATGCGTTGGGGCCAATCAAACTCTTCTGTGACAACACTGGAGCTATTGCTCTTGCCAAAGAGCCCAGGTTTCACAAGAAGACAAGGCACATCAAGCGTCGCTTCAACTCCATTCGTGAAAATGTTCAAGATGGAGACATAGATATTTGTAAAGTACATACGGACCTGAATGTAGCAGATCCGTTGACTAAACCTCTCCCTAGAGAAAAACATGATCAACACCAGAATTCCATGGGTGTTCGATTCATCACAATGTAACTAGATTATTGACTCTAGTGCAAGTGGGAGACTGTTGGAAATATGCCCTAGAGGCAATAATAAAAGCATTATTATTATATTTCCTTGTTCATGATAATTGTCTTTATTCATGCTATAATTGTATTATCCGGAAATCGTAATACATGTGTGAATAATAGACACCAACATGTCCCTAGTAAGCCTCTAGTTGACTAGCTCGTTGATCAACAGATAGTCATGGTTTCCTGACTATGGACATTGGATGTCATTGATAACGAGATCACATCATTAGGAGAATGATGTGATGGACAAGACCCAATCCTAAACATAGCACAAGATCGTATAGTTCGTTTGCTAGAGTTTTCCAATGTCAAGTATCCTTTTCCTTAGACCATGAGATCGTGTAACTCCCGGATACCGTAGGAGTGCTTTGGGTGTACCAAACGTCACAACGTAACTGGGTGACTATAAAGGTATACTACGGGTATCTCCGAAAGTGTCTGTTGGGTTGACACGGATCAAGACTGGGATTTGTCACTCCGTATGACGGAGAGGTATCACTGGGCCCACTCGGTAATGCATCATCATAATGAGCTCAAAGTGACCAAGTGTCTGGTCACGGGATCATGCATTACGGTACGAGTAAAGTGACTTGCCGTAACGAGATTGAACGAGGTATTGGGGATACGACGATCGAATCTCGGGCAAGTAACATACCGATTGACAAAGGGAATTGTATACGGGATTGATTGAATCCTCTACATCGTGGTTCATTTCGATGAGATCATCGAGGAGCATGTGGGAGCCAACATGGTATCCAGATCCCGCTGTTGGTTATTGACCGGAGAGCGATCTCGGTCATGTCTACATGTCTCCCGAACCCGTAGGGTCTACACACTTAAGGTTCGGTGACGCTAGGGTTGTAGGGATATGTATATGCAGTAACCCGAATGTTGTTCGGAGTCCCGGATGAGATCCCGGACGTCACGAGGAGTTCCGGAATGGTCCGGAGGTGAAGAATTATATATAGGAAGTGCTATTTCGAGCATCAGACAAGTTTCGGGGTCACCGGTATTGTACCGGGACCACCGGAAGGGTCCCGGGGGTCCACCGGGTGGGGTCACCTCCCCCGGGGGGGCACATGGGCTGTAGGGGGTGCGCCTTGTCCTACATGGTCCAAGGGCACCAGCCCCAAGAGGCCCATGCGCCTACGGTTCAAGAAGGGAGAGTCCCAAAGGGGGAAGGCACCTCCTAGGTGCCTTGGGGGGAGGGATTCCTCCCCTTGGCCGCACCCCCTAGGAGATTGGATCTCCTAGGGCCGGCGCCCCCCCACTTTGGCCCTCCTATATATAGTGGGGAGATGGAGGACTTCTTACCCCACGCCTTTGGTTCCTCCTTCTCCCTCTCCAACACCTCCTCCTCCTCCATAGAGCTTGGCGAAGCCCTGCCGGAGTACTGCAGCTCCACCACCACCACGCCGTCGTGCTGCTGCTGGAGCCATCTTCCTCAACCTCTCCTTCCCCTTGCTGGAGCTAGAAGGAGGAGACGTTACGCTGACCGTACGTGTGTTGAACGCGGAGGTGCCGTACGTTCGGCGCTAGGATCTCCGGTGATTTGGATCACGTCGAGTACGACTCCCTCATCCCCGTTCTTTGAACGCTTCCGCTCGCGATCTACAAGATACATAGATGCATCCAATCACTCGTTGCTAGATGAACTCATAGATGGATCTTGGTGAAATCGTAGGAAATTTTTTTGTTTTCTGCAACGTTCCCCAACAAGGTGGAAGGCTCGGCCTTATGCTGGTGTTTTGTTCCACTCTTTGCCGCCTAGTTTCCGTCATATCGGGTATGTTCCTGATTTTGGTTCCTTACACGCGGTTGGGTGTTATGGGGACCTGTTGACATTTCGCTGTGTATAAAACCCTGCTCGGCCAGCCAACGGCGCACAACCTTAAGGGGTTTATTTATTCGCAATTCGCCGCAAACACCAAACTTAGAACAAGCGGCCCCGGGGCGCGGGGGTTTTGTAAAATAAAGATGACCCTCGGGATGCGTGACTGCGCGGAAGACCAAGGCTAGGTGGAGCCGTTTGCACGGCCATGGGAGATCACGCATAACACGAGTGGGCGATTTTACGTGGTGTAAACCCCCCTTTCTGGTAACGGTCATTTTATTTTAACCCCCCCGGGCCAGTGCTTGTCTAAGTGTTGGTCCAAACTAGAGCCCCGTGCAGCGCCACCTCGGGGAAACTCGAGGGCTGGTTTTAGTTGTACGGATTGCTTATCCGTGTTTGCCCTGAGAAGAGATATGTGCAGCTCCTATCGGGATGTCGGCGCATCGGGTGGTCTTGCTGGACTTGTTTTACCATTGTCGAGGATGTCTATAGAACCGGGATACCGAGTCTGATCGGAATGTCTCGGGAGGAGGTCTATTCCTTCGTTGACCGTGAGAGCTTGTCATGGGCTAAGTTGGGACACCCCTGCAGGGATTTGAAGAAAGCCGTGCCCGCGGTTATGGGCAGATGGGAATTTGTTAATGTCCGGTTGTAGATAACTTGAACCTTAACTTAATTAAATGAGTCACTGCGTGTGTAACCGTGATGGTCTCTTTCCGGCGGAGTCCGGGAAGTGAACACGGTGTTGGAGTTATGCTTGACGTAGGTTGTTATAGGATCACTTCTTGATCATACTTTTATCGATCGTGCTTTGCCTTCTCTTCTCGCCTCTTTTGCGAATAGGTTAGCCACTATATATGCTAGTCGCTTGCTGCAGCTCCACATATATTTACCTTTACCTATAAGCTTAAATAGTCTTGATCGCGAGGGTGCGAGATTGCTGAGTCCCCGTGGCTCACAGATACTTCCAAAACCAGCTTGCAGGTGCCTGAGACCGTGCAGATGACGCAACCAAGCTCAAGGAGGAGCTCGATGAAGATCTTGTCCTTTGTGTTGTTTCGTTCTAGTTGATCAGTAGTGGAGCCCAGTTGGGGTCGATCGGGGACCTTGTCGCATTTGGGGTTCTTCTTTTATTTTGGTTCCGTAGTCGGACCTTGATTGTATTTGGATGTTGTAATGCTTTATTCATGTAATTGTGTGAAGTGGCGATTGTAAGCCAACTATGTATCTTTTTCCCTTATGTATTACATGGGTTGTGTGAAGATTACCTCACTTGCGACATTGCTTTCAATGCGGTTATGCCTCTAAGTCGTGCTTCGACACGTGGAGATATAGCCGCATCGAGGGCGTTACAATGTCATACTTTGGTTCGGGTATTTGGATGAAGCGGCCTGGACCGACATTACGCGTACGCTTACGCGAGACTGGTTCTACCGACGTGCTTTGCACATAGGTGGCTGGCGGGTGTCAGTTTCTCCAACTTTAGTTGAACCGAGTGTGGCTACGCCCGGTCCTTGCGAAGGTTAAAACAGCACCAACTTGACAAACTATCGTTGTGGTTTTGATGCGTAGGTAAGAACGGTTCTTGCTCAGCCCGTAGCAGCCACGTAAAACTTGCAACAACAAAGTAGAGGACGTCTAACTTGTTTTTGCAGGGCATGTTGTGATGTGATATGGTCAAGACGTGATGAGATATAAGTTGTTGTATGAGATGATCATGTTTTGTTGAAGTTATCGGCAACAGGCAAAAGCCTTATGGTTATCTCTCTATTGCATAAGATGCAAGCGCCAAATAATTGCTTTACTTTATCGCTATGCGATAGCAATAGTTGCAAGAGCAATTGTTGGCGAGACAACCATGTGACGACACATTATATAGATCAAGATGATGAGATCATGGTGTCATGCCGGCGACGATGGAGATCATGATGATACTTTGGAGATGGAGATCAAAGGCACAAGATGATGATGGCCATATCATGTCACATATTTTGATTGCATGTGATGTTTATCTTTTATACATCTTATTTTGCTTAGTTCGACGGTAGCTTTATAAGATGATCTCTCACTAAATTATCAAGGTACAGTGTTCTCCCTGAGTATGACCGTTGCGGAAAGTTCTTCGTGCTGAGACACCATGTGATGATCGGGTGTGATAGGGTCTACGTTCAAATACAACGGGTGCAAAACAGTTGCACACGCGGAATACTCAGGTTAAACTTGACGAGCCTAGCATATAACAGATATGGCCTCAGAACACGGAGACCGAAAGGTCGAGCGTGAATCATATAGTAGATATGATCAACATAGTGATGTTCACCATTAAAACTACTCCATCTCACGTGATGATCGGACATGGTTTAGTTGATATGGATCACGTGATCACTTAGAGATTAGAGGGATGTCTGTCTCAGTGGGAGTTCTAAGTAATATGATAATGAACTTTAATTTATCATGAACTTAGTCCTTGGTAGTATTAGAATATCTATTGTTAGATCAATATCTCGCGATGTTGCTCCTAGTTTATTGTGTTCCTAGAGAAAATATGTTGAAAAATGTTAGTAGCATGATGCGGATTGGATCCGTGATCTGAGATTATCCTCATTGCTGCACAGAAGAATTATGTCTTTGATGCACCACTAGGTGACAGACCTATTGCAGGAGTAGATGCAGACGTTATGAACGTTTGGCTAGCTCAATATGATGACTACTTGATAGTTTAGTGCACCATGCTTAACGGCTTAGAATCGGGACTTCAAAGACGTTTTGAACGTCATGGACCATATGAGATGTTCCAGGAGTTGAAGTTAATATTTCAATCAAATACCCGAGTTGAGAGATATGAAGTCTCCAACAAGTTCTATAGCTAAAAGATGGAGGAGAATAGCTTCAAGCAGTGAGCATGTGCTCAGATTGTCTGGGTACTACAATCGCTTGAATCAAGTGGGAGTTAATCTTCCAGATAAAATAGTGATTGACAGAATTCTCTAGTCACCATCACCAAGTTAGTAGAACTTCGTGATGAACTATGATATGCAAGGGATAACGGAAACGATTCCCAAGCTCTTCGTAATGCTGAAATAGACGAAGGTAGAAATCAAGAAAAATATCAAGTGTTGATGGTAGACAAGACCACTAGTTTCAAGAAAAGGGCAAAGGGAAGAAGGGGAACTTCAAGAAGAACGGCAAGCAAGTTGCTTGCTCAAGTGAAGAAGCCCAAGTCTGGTCCTAAGCCTGAGACTAAGTGCTTCTACTGCAAAGGGACTGGTCACTGGAAGCGGAACTGCCCCAAGTATTTGGCGGATAAGAAGGATGGCAAAGTGAACAAAGGTATATTTGATATACAGATTATTGATGTGTATTTTACTAGTGTTCGTAGCAACCCCTCGGTATTTGATACTGGTTCAGTTGCTAAGAGTAGTAACTCGAAACGGGAGTTGCAGAATGAACAGAGACTAGTTAAGGGTGAAGTGACGATGTGTGTTGGAAGTGGTTCCAAGATTGATATGATCATCATCGCACACTCCCTATACTTTCGGGATTAGTGTTGAACCTAAATAAGTGTTATTTGGTGTTTGCGTTGAGCATGAATATGATTTGATCATGTTTATTGCAATATGGTTATTCATTTAAGTAAGAGAATAAATTGTTGTTCTGTTTACATGAATAAAACCTTATATGGTTACACACCCAATGAAAATGGTTCGTTGGATCTCGATCGTAGTGATACACATAATCATAATATTGAAACCAAAAGATGCAAAGTTAATAATGATAGTGCAACTTATTTGTGGCATTGCCGTTTAGGTCATATTGGTGTAAAGCGCATGAAGAAACTCCATGCTGATGGAATTTTGGAATCACTTGATTATGAATCACTTGATGCTTGCGAACCATGCCTCATGGGCAAGATGACTAAGACTCCGTTCTTCGGAGCGAGCAACTGACTTATTGGAAATAATACATACTGATGTATGCGGTCCGATGAGTGTTAAGGCTCACGGCAAGTATCGTTATTTTCTGAACTTCACAGATGATTTGAGCAGATATGGGTATATCTACTTGATGAAACATAAGTCTGAAACATTTGAAAAGTTCAAAGAATTTCAGAGTGAAGTGGAAAATCATCGTGACAAGAAAATAAAGTTTCTACGATCTGATCGCGGAGACAAATATTTGAGTTACGAGTTTGGTCTTCAGTTAAAACAATGTGAAATAGTTTCACTACTCACGCCACCTGGAACACCACAGTGTAATGGTGTGTCCGAAACGTCGATAACCGTACTTTATTAGATATGGTGCGATCTATGATGTCTCTTACCGATTTACCACTATCGTTTTGGGGTTATGCATTAGAGACACTACATTCACGTTAAATAGGGCACCATCTAAATCCGTTGAGACGACACCGTATGAACTATGGTTTGGCAAGAAACCTAAGCTGTCGTTTCTTAAAGTTTGAGGTTGCAATGCTTATGTGAAAAAGTTTCAACCTGATAAGCTCAAACCCAAATCGGAGAAGTGCGTCTTCATAGGATACCCAAAAGAAAATGTTGGGTACACCTTCTATCACAGATCCGAAGGCAAGATATTCGTTGCTGAGAATGGATCCTTTCTAGAGAAGGAGTTTCTCTCGAAAGAAGTGAGTGGGAGGAAAGTAGAACTTGATGAGGTAACTGTACCTGCTCCCTTATTGGAAAGTAGTTCATCACAGAAATCTGTTCCTGTGACTACTACACACGATTAGTGAGGAAGCTAATGATGATGATCATGTAACTTCAGATCAAGTTACTACCGAACCTCGTAGGTAAACCAGAGTGAGATCCTGCACCAGAGTGGTATGGTAATCCTGTTCTGGAGGTCATGTTACTTGACCATGACGAGCCTACGAACTATGAGGAAGCGATGATGAGCCCAGATTCCGCGAAATGGCTTGAGGCCATGAAATCTGAGATGAGATCCATGTATGAGAACAAAGTATGGAGTTTGATTGACTTGCCCAATGATCGGCGAGCCATTGAGATTAAATGGATCTTCAAGAGGAAGACGGACGCTGATAGTAGTGTTACTATCTACAAAGCTAGAATTGTCGCAAAAAGGTTTTCGATAAGTTCAAGGTGTTGACTACGATGAGAGTTTCTCACTCGTATCTGTGCTTAAGTCTATCCAAATCATGTTAGCAATTGCCGCATTTTATGAAATCAGGAAAATGGATAAACAAAACTGCATTCCTTAATGGATTTATTAAAGAAGAGTTGTATATGATGCAACCAGAAGGTTTTGTCAATCCTAAAGGTACTAACAAAATATGCAAGCTCCAGCGATCCATCTATGGACTGGTGCAAGCATCTCGGAGTTGGAATATACGCTTTGATAAGTTGATCAAAGCATATAGTTTTATACAGACTTGCGGTGAAGCCTGTATTTACAAGAAAGTGAGTGGGAGCACTACAGCATTTCTGATAAGTATATGTGAAAGACATATTGTTGATCGGAGATAATGTAGAATTATTCTGCAAAGCATAAAGGAATTTTTGAAAGGAGTTTTTCAAAGAAAGACCTCGGTGAAGCTGCTTACATATTGATCATCAAGATCTATAGAGATATATCAATACGCTTGGTAAGTTTTTTCAATGAGTACATACCTTGACAAGATTTTGAAGTAGTTCAAAATAGAACAGTCAAAGAAAGAGTTATGTCCTGTGTCACAAGGCGTGAAACTGAGTAAGACTCAAAGCCCGACCACGGCAGAAGATAGAAAGTGAATGAAAGTCATTCCCTATGCCTTGGCCATAGGTTCTATAAAATATGCCATGCTGTGTACCAGATCTATTGTATACCCTACACTGTTTTTGGCAAGGGAATACAATAGTGATCTAGGAGTAGATCACTGGACAGCGGTCAAAATTATCCTTAGTGGAATAAGGATATGTTTCTCGATTATGGAGGTGACAAAAAGGTTTGTCGTAAAGGGTTACATCGATGCAAATTTTGACACTGATCCAGATGACTCTAAATCTCAATCTGGATACATATTGAAAGTGGGAGCAATTAGCTAGAGTAGCTCCGTGCAGAGTATTGTTGACGTAGAAATTTGCAAAATACTTACGGATCTGAATGTGGCAGACCCGTTGACTAAACTTCTCTCACAAGCAAAACATGATCACACCTTAGTACTCTTTGGGTGTTAATCACATAGCGATGTGAACTAGATTATTGACTCTAGTAAACCCTTTGGGTGTTGGTCACATGTCGATGTGAACTATGGGTGTTAATCACATGGTGATGTGAACTATTGGTATTAAATCACATGGCGACGTGAACTAGATTATTGACTCTAGTGCAAGTGGGAGACTGAAGGAAATATGCCCTAGAGGTAATAATAAAGTTATTATTTATTTCCTTCTATCATGATAAATGTTTATTATTCATGCTAGAATTGTATTATCCGGAAACATAATACATGTGTGAATACATAGACAAACAGAGTGTCACTAGTATGCCTCTACTTAACTAGCTCGTTGATCAAAGATGGTTATGTTTCCTAACCATAGACATGAGTTGTCATTTGATTAATGGGATCACATCATTAGGAGAATGATGTGATTGACTTGACCCATTCCGTTAGCATAGCACTTGATCGTTTAGTTTGTTGCTATTACTTTCTTCATGACTTATACATGTTCCTATGACTATGAGATTATGCAACTCCCGTTTACTGGAGGAACACTTTTTGTGCCACCAAACGTCACAACGTAACTGGGTGATTATAAAGGTGCTCTACAGGTGTCTCCGAAGGTACTTGTTGGGTTGGCGTATTTCAAGATTAGGATTTGTCACTCCGATTGTCGGAGAGGTATCTCTTAGCCCTCTCGGTAATGCACACCACTTAAGCCTTGCAAGCATTGCAACTAATGAGTTAGTTGCAGGATGATGTATTACGGAACGAGTAAAGGGACTTGCCGGTAATGAGATTGAACTAGGTATTGAGATACCGACGATCGAATCTCGGGCAAGTAACATACCGATGACAAAGGGAACAACGTATGTTGTTATGCGGTCTGACCGATAAAGATCTTCGTAGAATATGTGGGAGCCAATATGAGCATCCAGGTTCCGCTATTCGTTATTGATCGGAGACGTGTCTCGGTCATGTCTACATTGTTCTCGAACCCGTAGGGTCCGCACGCTTAAAGTTTCGATGACAGTTATATTATGAGTTTATGAGTTTTGATGTACCGAAGGAGTTCGGAGTCCCGGATGAGATCGGGGACATGACGAGGAGTCTCGAAATGGTCGAGACGTAAAGGTCGATATATTGGACAACTGTATTCGGACATCGGAAAGGTTCCGAGTGATTCGGGTATTTTTCGGAGTACCGGAGAGTTATGGGAATACGTATTGGGCCTTATTGGGCCATACGGGAAAGAAGGAAAAGGGCCTCAAGGGTGGCCGCACCCCTCCCCTTGGTCTGGTCCGAATTGGACTAGGGAAGGGGGGCGCCCCCTTCCTTCCTTCTCCTTTTCCCTTCCTCTTTTCCTATTCCATATGGGAGGTGGGGAATCCTACTAGGACTAGGGAGTCCTAGTAGGACTCCACACTTGGCGCGCCCCCTCCTAGGGCCGGACTCCTCCTCCCTTGCTCCTTTATATACGGGTGCAGGGGGCACCCCAAAGACACAACAATTGATCATTGATCTATTAGCCGTGTGCGGTGCCCCCTTTCACCATAATCCTTGATTATATTGTAGCGGTGCTTAGGCGAAGCCCTCCGACGGTAGAATGAAAGTGCAACTATCCCTAGGTGGTTTTGGTAATTCATAACAACATATAGCTCATTGAGCTAATGCTATTCCAAGGTGATTATTCCAGGAAAGCTCAATGATTGGCATGGCATGGATGTGAAAGTGGAATCCTCAAAATGCTAAGGACAAAGGATTGGCTCAAGCTCAAAACTTTAAGACTCTTCATTTTATATTTTAGTGATCCAAGATCACATTGAGTCCATAGGAAAAGCCAATACTATCAAGGAGGGATGAGGTGTTGCTTAATGAGCCTCTTGCTTCATGTGCTTAATGATATGCTCCAAAACCCTCAACTACTTTCCCATATCCACATATGACCTAAACTCTAAGCCAAACTCGGTCCTACCGATTCTTCCTATCCGGCGCCACCGAGTTTCACTTGTCATTAGCCACTGCCAAAAACCCTAGCAATTCGGTTCTACCGATAAGGTCTCGGTCCCACCGAGATGGGGTTGCAAACTCTCTGTTTCCCTTTTCGTAACTTTTCGGTCCCACCGAAAGAGCGAATCGGTCCCACCGAGATTGCAATGTAAACTCAGTGTTTCCCCTTTGTAACTTTTCGGTCTCACCGAGTTTGCCTGACCAACTCTCTGGTTAGCTAATTACCAAATTTGGTCTCACCGAGTTTGTGTAATCGGTCTCACCGAGATTACGTTATGCCCAAACCCTAACCGAATCGGTCCTACCGAGTTGCATGTCAGTCCCACCGAAATTCCTAACGGTCACTAGGTTTACCATTTTGGTCCGACCGAGTTTTCTGATTCGGTCCCACCGAGATTCGTAAATTGTGTGTAACGGTTGGATTTTCAGTGGAGGCTATATATACCCCTCCACCTCCTTCTCATTCGAAGAGAGAGCCATCAGAACACACACATCATTCCTACTCATATGTTCTGAGAGAAAACCACCTACTCATGTGTTGAGATCAAGACATTCCATTCCTACCATATGAATCTTGATTTCTAGCCTTCCCAAGTTGCTTTCCACTCAAATCTTCTTTCCACCAAATCCAAATCCTATGAGAGAGAGTTGAGTGTTGGGGAGACTATCATTTGAAGCACAAGAGCAAGGAGTTCATTACCTACACACCATTTGTTACTTCTTGGAGAGTGGTGTCTCCTAGATTGGCTAGGTGTCACTTGGGAGCCTCCGACAAGATTGTGGAGTTGAACCAAGGAGTTTGTAAGGGCAAGGAGATCGCCTACTTCGTGAAGATCTACCGCTAGTGAGGCAAGTCCTTCGTGGGCGTTGGCCATGGTGGGATAGACAAGGTTGCTTCTTTGTGGACCCTTTGTGGGTGGTTGCTTCTTCGTGGACCCTTCGTGGGTGGAGCCCTTCGTGGACTCGCGCAACCGTTGCCCTTGGGTGGAGCCCTGTGTGGACTCGCGCAACCGTTACCCTTCGTGGGTTGAAGTCTCCATCAACGTGGATGTAGGATAGCACCACCTATCTGGGCCAGTCGTCGTTATCACCATCGCCAAGACCGGATCTAGGCAGAATTCCGCCACTGGCCACACCAACGCCACATCCTTCCTCTACCCACGCCTAGTCGATCAGCACGTCACGCCTAGCCGAGCTCCAGCCGCGCTGCCATGCCCTGGATCAGCATGACGCCATCGCTAAAGCCGTTGTCCCACTGAAAGCACAAGTGCTCCCTAGGTGGTTTTGATAATTGATGACAACATATCTCTTGTTGGACTAACATTTCTATCTAGCATGTTTCAGATAAGTTCAACAATGGAGTGGCATGGACTAAAGGTTGTGGGAACTCCTTCAAGATGCTAAGGACAAAGGATTGGCTAAAGCTTCAAGCTCAAGACTCTTCATTTTACATTTTAGTGATCCAAGATCACATTGAGTCCATAGGAAAAGCCAATACTATCAAGGAGGGATGAGGTGTTGCTTAATGAGCCTCTTGCTTCATGTGCTTAATGATATGCTCCAAAATCCTCAGCTACTTTCCCACTTCCACATATGACCTAAACCCTAAGCCAAACTCGGTCCTACCGATTCTTCCTATCCGGCGCCACCGAGTTTCACTTGTCATAAGCCACTGCCAAACCCTAATCAGTTCGGTCTCACCGATGGGATCTCGGTCTCACCGAGATGGGCTTGCAAACTCTCTGTTACCCATTGCAATATTCTCGGTCCCACCGAGATATGCAATCGGTTCCACCGAGTTTGCTTGCAAATCTCAGTTTCACTTATTACCCAAATCGGTCCCACCGAGTTTGAGTAATCGGTCAAACCGAGTTTTGGATTTACCCTAACCCTAGCACATCGGTCCCACCGAGTTGATCGTCGGTCCCACCGAAATCTCTAACGGTCACTAGGTTTACCTTTCGGTCCGACCGAGTTTGTTGATTCGGTCCCACCGAGATTGGAAAACTTTGTGTAATGGTTGGATTTTTTGTGGAGGCTATATATACCCCTACACCTCCTCTTCATTCGTTGAGAGAGCCATCAGAACACATACACAATTCCAACTCTTATGTTCTGAGAGAGAACCACCTACTCATGTGTTGAGACCAAGATATTCCATTCCTACCATATGAATCTTGATCTCTAGCCTTCCCCAAGTTGCTTTCCACTCAAATCTTCTTTCCACCAAATCCAAATCCTATGAGAGAGAGTTGAGTGTTGGGGAGACTATCATTTGAAGCACAAGAGCAAGGAGTTCATTACCTACACACCATTTGTTACTTCTTGGAGAGTGGTGTCTCCTAGATTGGCTAGGTGTCACTTGGGAGCCTCCGACAAGATTGTGGAGTTGAACCAAGGAGTTTGTAAGGGCAAGGAGATTGCCTACTTCGTGAAGATCTACCATTAGTGAGGCAAGTCCTGTGTGGGCAAGGGCCATGGTGGGATAGACAAGGTTGCTTCTTCGTGGACCCTTTGTGGGTGGTTGCTTCTTCATGGACCCTTCGTGGGTGGAGCCCTTTGTGGACTCGCGCAACCGTTACCCTTTGTGGGTGGAGCCCTCCGTGGACTCGCGCAACCGTTACCCTTTGTGGGTTGAAGTCTCCATCAACGTGGATGTAGGATAGCACCACCTATCCGAACCACGGGAAAAACATTCGTGTCTCCAATTGCGTTTGAATTCTCCAAACCCTTCCCTTTATATTCTTGCAAGTTGCATGCTTTACTTTCCGCTGCCAATATACTCTTTGCATGCTTGCTTGAATAGAGTGATGATTGCTTGACTTATCCTAAAATAGCTAAAATCTGCCAAGAACTAAAATTGGGAAAAGGTTAAGTTTTTATTTGGTCAAGTAGTCTAATCACCCCCCCTCTAGACATACTTTCGATCCTACAAGTGGTATCAGAGATTTGGTCTCCATTTGATTGATCTTCATAGCTTTTGGTGGTCATAGCCTTGGTTTCACAACATAGGAGAGTATGGCGTCTAGCGAGGGAAATTATCACCGTAGAGGTCCTTACTTTGATGGTACTAATTTTGCTAGTTGGAAGCATAAAATGAAAATGCATATTCTTGGACATAACCCCGCCGTTTGGGCTATTGTGTGTGTTGGTTTGCAAGGTGACTTCTTTGATGGGAAAGAACCAAACCGTGAAGCTACCGCAGATGAGTTGAAGATGTTGCAATACAATGCTCAAGCTTGTGATATTCTCTTCAATGGATTGTGCCCCGAAGAATTCAACAAAATCAGCCGCCTTGAGAATGCAAAGGAAATTTGGGACACTTTGATTGATATGCACGAAGGTACTGACTCCGTCAAGGAATCCAAGTTGGATGTGCTTCAAAGCCAACTTGACAAGTTCAAGATGAAGGATGGTAAAGGTGTCGCTGAAATGTACTCTAGGCTTGCTCTCATCACAAATGAGATTGCCGGCTTAGGAAGTGAAGAGATGACCGATAGATTCATCATCAAGAAGATCCTAAGAGCCTTGGATGGAAAATATGATACGGTGTGCACATTGATCCAAATGATGCCCAATTACAAAGATCTCAAGCCAACGGAGGTGATTGGAAGAATTGTTGCTCATGAGATGTCACTTAAGGATAAAGAGGAACTTCACAACAAATCAAGTGGTGCCTATAAAGCCTCATGTGAAGCCCTACATCATCAAGTGAGAAACAAGACTTCAATGAAGAACTGAGCTTAATGGTGAAGAACTTCAACAAGTTCTACAAGAGTAGAGGCAAAGATAGAAGCTCCAAGTCAAGGACCTACAATGACAAAAGATCTTCTAGTCGAGAGCGAAACTGTTACAACTGTGGAAGACCCGGACACTATTCCAATGAGTGTACGGCTCCCTACAAGAGAAGAGAAGATTCTCCAAAAAGAAGAAGCAAAGGATCACCACCAAGAGAGAGAAGGAGTAGAGATGATCGTTATGAACGAAGATACTCACGGAGAAGCAAGGATTCAGAAAGGAAGGAAAAATTATCAAGGAGCTATACAAGACGAAGACATCAAGCTCATGTTGGTGAATGGGTATCCGGCTCCGACTCCGACAGCCACTTCGAGAGAAGTTATCACTCCAACTCCGAAGATACTCAAGATGAAGGTGTTGCCGGTCTAGCACTTGTGTCAACCAACTCCTACGACATATTTGACTCACCAAATGAAGGAATTGGAAGATGCTTCATGGCCAAAGGTCCTAAGGTAACACACCCCGAGTATGTTGATTTCAATAGTGATGAAGATGACTTGTTAGGTGATGATTCGCTTGGTGACAACTCTAGTGATGAATACTATGATGAAAGACCAATTAATCATGCTAATCAAGATAAAACGAGTGACAATGATAAGGAGAAGATTGAGGCTCTAACTAAAGAACTAAAAACTCTTAAGTTAGCTCATGACACTATCTTCGAAGATCACCGAGAACTTTTAAGAGCTAATGAGAAACTACGCGTTGAAAAGCTCAATCTTGAGCAAGAGCATGAGTTCTTAAAGGAAATCAATGATGATCTCCGCAAGAAAAGTTCTTCTTACATTGCCAAGCATTTACTCTTATCCACTTACATGCCTCAAGTCAAGTCTAGTAACAAGAAAGATTCTTCCTCTAGTAGTAACAATGATCATGCTAAATCCAATATTGTTGCTTCTAGTAGTTCTCTTGATTCCACTAATGATTCTCTTAGCCAAGTTACACTTGAGCAAGAAAATAGCTTATTGAAGGGAATTATAGAGAAAGGAGTGTACAAGAGCCTTGCCGGGAGTAAGCAATTCGAGGAAATTGTGCGCAAGCAAGGAATGCACCGGAAGAATCAAGGTGTTGGTTTTGAAGGAAAGTTCAATGCTAATGGAGTTGAATGGGAAGAAGATCAATACCCCAAGACGAAGTTTGTCCCTCAACAAGACAAGTATACTTCTTTCAAGGGGACACAAGCTCAACATGATCTTCCACCACAAGACTACGAGCAAAAAGGCAAGGACAAGCTTCAAGAGGAAATTGATGCATTTGAAGAAGCTCCAAAGACCTTAGTCAAGTGGATTCCCAAGACTACTTCAAGTTCCACTTCATCAAGTACGACTACAACTCCAAGGATTCCCATCAAGATGATGTGGATCCAAAAGAAGAAGAACTAGAGAGTTCTTGAGGGTGACTCCGCCAACATACTTCACTCTTATCATTTTGGCAAGAACAAGTGCAATCAACTTCCACATCTTGCACTAGTTCAAGGAGTCACAAACCCTCTTGTTGGTAAGACAAGGGACAAGGTAACTTAAAAGTTTTCATGGACATCATATTTTGTGTGCATCACCCTATGTCTATGGATATCCTTGTTTGTTCCTTGTGGGACTAACCCATGTAGGTATTGAAAGTGCAATTCACTCAAATGGATAGCTCCAAGAGATCTACATCAACATTGAGCATCCACATCTTCAATATCTACATGAAGTCATCATCGACAAAACCCAAGGTTAGTTCATCCCTCTTAGGGGAATATCACATCTAGGGGGAGCTTTACTCTAAGACTTGAGCTAAAGCAACTCTAAAGATGTGAACAAAACAATGCTTTATGTAAAAGTGGTAACCCCACTTGAGCTTAAACGATGAGTATGACCTACGATCAAGTGTTCTCACTTGACTCCTAAGTCAATATACTCATATATAGATGACCTAGTCATCGCAAATTGCTTGATAGATGCTAGAATTGGTTGTGCATGCCTTGCCACATATTTCATTTGCCATCTTATTGTGTGAGCATGCTGATTGCATATTTTACTCATTCGAGGACATCCACTTGTTGTTTTGATTGTTTGGCTTTATCCTCTTTTGCCAAGTGGATGGACAAGAATGCCTAAGAACCTCCTCTAGCTACCTATGCTTTTCTCGTCTCAAACTCTATTCATGTTGCATCACAAAATTTGATCAAGTCAGATTCGAACCACTCTGTGTGAGGAGCGCTCGGAGTCCCCGATTCGTCATAGACTTAAACTTCCAAAACCTCTTTATGATTCTCGGTCTGACCGATACTCCACTTTCGGTCCTACCGAGATCATTAAGTTGATCTAGGTTTTCGATCTCGGTGCAACCGATTTGAACCTTTCGGTCACACCGAGTTTCAGTAACTTTACGCAGTTATGAATCTCGGTGCCACCGAGTTGTTCCACTCGGTCACACCGACAGGGTCGGGCTATATATAGTCATGGGCAAAATTTGGAAATTTCTCCGAATCCCTTCGCCCGCGCGATAGCCTGCTCTGCCCTCGAGGTCTCTGGGTCGTCTTCTCGCCGCCAGCAGCCTCCTGTCGCTGGTCTCCGCCGCCGTCAACGGGATTTCTGCCCCGCCATTGCCGCCGTAGCAAGTCCCCGCCGAACTAGGGTATGGACTTGATTTTTGTGCTATTCCTCGATCTGATTCCTAGCACATTGTGATCATACTGTTTCTAGCCACGTTTGATAAACTTCTATCCAGTCAAAATGCTCATAGATTAGGTTTGATTCGAAAATTCTAGGTTTAGGTTTCCGCAGAAACCATCTCGGACCCACCGAGTTGAAAAACTCGGTCCCACCGATTTGGCTTATGCCATTGCACAAGTGAGACTCGGTCTGACCGAGAATTACTTACCGGTGTGACCGATTTTGGAACTCCGTGAAACCCTAGCAGTCTCGGTGCCACCGAACTGTGACTCGGTCCTACCGAGCTCACTAGTTTAGGTTCCAAAACTGCTTCGGTATCACCGAGTTTGAAAATCGGTAGATCCGAGATGATTTCAGTGGGAAACTAAAACTAAGTTTTTGGATCATTCTTTTTGCAAAAATCTCTGCATTTTGTGATGCTCATCCACTCTATCTCCTCTATAATCTATTCATAGGGTCAGCAGTCAGTTTGCATCATGTCAGACCAGAGTGACAGCCAAAACTTGTCAGAGCAGCAAGTGCAGTTGAGTGAGGGCACTAGCCCCTCAAGTTCCTCAGATGATGGCAGCAGGAGCACACCCATCAACCTGCCTAAAGCTGCCACTAGACAAAGGAAGAAGAAAACCTCAGATTCTGAAGATGAGGACTATGTGGCAGAGGAAGAGGCCACCTCCAAGAGAGTTGAGCCAGCTCAAGGCTCAAAGCCAGGCCTGAAAATCAAGAGGCCAGCAGGCAGGCAGCCCATGTCAAAGGCTAGAGCCTCAACTAAGAAGCCCACTTCCCAAGAGCCAGCTGCAACTGAGGGCAAGAAAAGGAAAGATAGAGTGAAGAAGACTGTGGCTAGAGTGCTTGGGACTGCACCAGCGCCCAAGGAAGCCAAACTTATGGGAGATGCCATAAGGTCAGGGGGAGCTGCATCCAAGCCCAAGGAAGCACCTAAGGCTGCATCTAAGCCTAAGAGTGCACCAAAGAGAAACACAAGAAGCATCCCAGCCACTGAGAAGAACAAGGCCCCAGTGCCTGAGACTGTTGCTGAGGATGAGGAAGAGAATGTCCTTCGGAAGCTCAAGCCCAAGATCCCAGACCACAACGATGCTCATCCTGTGGCTGAGGATATGAAGCTCAGGAGAGACTCAGGGCTCAGGAAATGGAGAGAAGCAGATCCATACGCTTCTAGGAGAAGGACTGCAGTGGACTAGAGGTTTCATACCAAGGAGCAGCAGGATTTCTATGAGACTGTGCTGCTAGATAAGAATCCCATTGTCTGTGATATGCGATGGGTTGATTGGACATATATCAAGGAGAATGAGGAGCACTATCCTGGAGTGCAAGACAGCTTCATAGCTTGTGGAGTAGCTGACTTTGTTGGGCAGAAGCTCACAAAGTGGAACGAGGAACTTATCATGCAGTTCTACTCCACAGCTCACTTTTATCCGGATGGCAGGATCACATGGATGTCAGAAGGTACAAGGTACCACTCTACTGTTGAGGAATGGGCGAAGCTAAACAATGCCCCAGAGGAGCAAGCAGATGACTTGGATATCTATGCCAAGAAGAAGATGGACCATAACTCCATGTCCAACATGTACAAGGAGATTCCGGATGAAGCACTCGACACGTTCAAGTTTGGCTCAGTGCATTATCTGCTATCAGGATTGCCTACGATCAACTGGATCCTTAGGCACACCCTTCTGCCCAAATCTGGAGATCACAAGATGATCAGAGGTCACGCGATCAATTTGCTTCATGTTTTTGACGTGCCTCAAAAATTCAAAGTCATGAGCCTCATAGTGGAAATGATCAAAAGGACTGCGGCAGATCAGAAGAGGAGATGTGGATATGCCCCTCAGATTCAGGAGCTCATCAACTCCAAGATGGGCACGGGCGTATATTTGTTGGATAAGGAACACCTGCCCATCCGTCCAGATTTCGAGGACAATGAAGTTGTTATGACTGAGAACAAGCCATCATCTTCCCAAGCATTTGCAAAGAAGGAGAAGGCGAAGAAGGAAAAAGCTGCCAGGATGCCTACTCAAGCAGAGGCATCTGATTACTTCTTGAAGACCAAACAAGAGCAGCATGGTTACTTGATTGCATCCACGCTGAGAATTGAGCAAAGTCTGGCCAACCTCACTAAGAATCAGCAGAGCCTAGAGAGGATCATGGAACAGAAGTTCTATGACTTGGATGTCAAAGTAACGGAAGTTCAGTCTGCAGTGGAGCAGCTCCAGGAGGACATGAATGAGAGGAGAGGCAGGACCATGACTCATGCTTTTTCTAGAGTGCCACGAGGCCCGAGGTCGTCTGCCGTGCCATTTGCTGACACCAGAGCCACTACTTCAGCACCAACTACAGCCTCAGCTCCAGCGTCTACTTCAGCTCAAACTCCAGCGACTACTTCAACATCTACAGAAGCCTTCGTCCTTGGAGTGATCCGGACTCCACCACCACCTGAAGATCAAGCCTGAGCGTCGATCTAGTGCTATGCATTTTCTAGGAACTTTTTGGTAACTTGTTGCCAAAGGGGGAGAAGATGTATAGATCATAGGCTTCGAGAGAGAGAGTGTTGCTTTTCTCTCTTGCTTTATTTGGTGGTTTTTCGAACCTTTTCTGCTTTTGAGTGCTTGATACTACGTCATTATTTGTGAGACATCGATGATCATGTGTTTGATCATAAGCTACACTTAATGTTTGCTTAATGCTTGCTTAAATATTATCATTCTGTCTATCGTTTGTGATCATTCACTATTCTTGGTGATGAGTGCATGTATTTCATTCTTATCATTTTGAGCGCTCCACCAAGATGTATGTGACATGGAAGAGTAACCCATGACTCTAACTCTTTGTGCATTTGCAGTCCAAAGAAAATTTTAAATATGCACAAATTTCGGGGGAGCTCTTACTTATCACATACTTCTCAAAGCGACGATATACTTCATGATTATTATCATTTGTCGAAGCTTTGATCTATATGTTGTCATCAATTACCAACAAGGGGGAGATTGAAAGTGCAACTATCCCTAGGTGGTTTTGGTAATTCATAACAACATATAGCTCATTGAGCTAATGCTATTCCAAGGTGATTATTCTAGGAAAGCTCAATGATTGGCATGGCATGGATGTGAAAGTGGAATCCTCAAAATGCTAAGGACAAAGGATTGGCTCGAGCTCAAAAGCTCAAGACTCTTCATTTTATATTTAGTGATCCAAGATCACATTGAGTCCATAGGAAAAGCCAATACTATTAAAGGGAGGGATGAGGTGTTGCTTAATGAGCCTCTTGCTTCATGTGCTTAATGATATGCTCCAAAACCCTCAACTACTTTCCCATATCCACATATGACCTAAAACCTAAGCCAAACTCGGTCCTACCGATTCTTTCTATCCGGCGCCACCGAGTTTCACTTGTAATAGCCACTGCCAAACCCTAGATTCGGTTCTACCGATAAGGATCTCGGTCCCACCGAGATGGGGTTGCAAACTCTCTGTTTCCCTTTCGTAACTTTTCGGTCCCACCGAAAGAGCGAATCGGTCCCACCGAGATTGCAATGTAAACTCAGTGTTTCCCCTTTGTAACTTTTCGGTCTCACCGAGTTTGACTCGGTCTCACCGAAAGAGCAAATCGGTCCCACCGAGTTTGCCTGACCAACTCTCTGGTAACCTAATTACCAAATTCGGTCTCACCGAGTTTGTGCAATCGGTCTCACCGAGATTAGTTATGCCCAAACCCTAACCGAATCGGTCCTACCGAGTTGCATGTCAGTCCCACCGAAATTCCTAACGGTCACTAGATTTACTACTTCGGTCAGACCGAGTTTTCTTATTTGGTCCCTCCGAGATTGGTAAATTGTGTGTAACGGTTGGATTTTGTGTGGAGGCTATATATACCCCTCCACCTCCTTCTCATTCGATGAGAGAGCCATCAGAACACACACACCATTCCTACTCATATGTTCTGAGAGAGAACCACCTACTCATGTGTTGAGACCAAGACATTCCATTCCTACCATATGAATCTTGATCTCTAGCCTTCCTAAGTTGCTTTCCACTCAAATCTTCTTTCCATCAAATCCAAATCCTATGAGAGAGAGTTGAGTGTTGGGGAGACTATCATTTGAAGCACAAGAGCAAGGAGTTCATTACCTACACACCATTTGTTACTTCTTGGAGAGTGGTGTCTCCTAGATTGGCTAGGTGTCACTTGGGAGCCTCCGACAAGATTGTGGAGTTGAACCAAGGAGTTTGTAAGGGCAAGGAGATCGCCTACTTCGTGAAGATCTACCGCTAGTGAGGCAAGTCCTTCGTGGGCGATGGCCATGGTGGGATAGACAAGGTTGCTTCTTCGTGGACCCTTTTGGGTGGTTGCTTCTTCGTGGACCCTTCGTGGGTGGAGCCCTTCATGGACTCGCGCAACCGTTGCCCTTGGGTGGAGCCCTGTGTGGACTCGCGCAACCGTTACCCTTCGTGGGTTGAAGTCTCCATCAACGTGGATGTAGGATAGCACCACCTATCCGAACCACGGGAAAAACATCCGTGTCTCCAATAGCGTTTGAATTCTCCAAACCCTTTCCTTTATATTCTTGCAAGTTGCATGCTTTACTTTCCGCTGCCAATATAATCTTTGCATGCTTGCTTGAATTGTGTGATGATTGCTTGACTTATCCTAAAATAGCTAAAATCTGCCAAGAACTAAAATTGGGAAAAGGTTAAGTTTTTATTTGGTCAAGTAGTCTAATCACCCCCCTTCTAGACATACTTTCGATCCTACATAGAACATCAAGATCATCACCACACCATCGTGCTGACAAAACTCTTCCCCGACATTCTACTGGATCGGAGTCCGGGGATCGTCATCGAGCTGAACGTGTGCTAGAACTCAGAGGTGCCGTAGTTTCGGTGCTTGTTCGGTCGGGCCGTGAAGACGTACGACTACATCAACCATGTTGTGCTAACGCTTCCGCTTTCGGTCTACGAGGGTCCGTAGAGAACACTCTTCTCTCTCGTTGCTATGCATCACCATGGTCTTGCGTGTGCGTAGGAAATTTTTTAAAATTACTACGTTCCCAAACAGGAAGCACACGAGAGGGGCCGGGGTGGCCAGAGTCGACGGCACCGATGAGCGGAGCGGCGCCGGAGTTCGGACGTCGACGGACTCGACGCCGCAGGGCACGGCAGGAGCAATGGGTGGTTGGTACGGCCCCGTGGTGACGCGCAACGCGCGGTGATGCGCTCGGTTTTGAGCTCCGGTGTGGGTGGCCACGGCGGCGAGGAGCTCAGGCGGCGGCGCGTGCGGGCAGGCGAGGTGTGTCAGCTACGGCTTGCAGCAGAGAAAACAGAGAGGGGGGTTCAGGTCAGGAGCTCACGGCGGGGAAGATGAATAGGTCAGCTGGCTCGGGGGTGGCCGGATGATGTCGTGGCTTTGCCGGCGATCTCGAACGGCCGAGGCAGAAGACGGAGGCATTGGGGACGAAGTAGAGCTCCTGGCGCCGCTTGACCCCGTGGAGAGGACGAAGACGTCGTGGCAGAGCTCGGGGACAGCTCAGAGAGGCGAGGGTGAGGCGGCGGCTACGGCAACGATGAGCGGCAGCGACGAGCTTCGCTCAGTGGGGGGTGGGTAGGGGGAGAGAGGGAGGCAGAGGAGGGGGAGAAGGCACAGGAGAGGGAGAGAGCTCGAGGGAGTGAGAGAGGGTCCAGGGGTCGCGTGGCGTCGAGGAGGGGCTTCGAGGCGTCCGGTGAGGCAGGCGAGATGGGAGGAGGCGTGGCGCCTCGCGTGCGCGAGCGCTGTCCCGCCTCTGCCTACTGGGAGAGGTTAGGGATGACTGGCACCAGACCGGTGGGCTGGGCTGTCCACTTGGCCGGCCAGGTAAGCCTAGGTAAAACTCTCTCTCTTTTCTGTTTTCTATTTTCTTTTCTGCAATTTGTTTTGGGTTTAGTTTTAACACCAAACCATTTTATAAAATCCTGAAAATAATTATGTGGCTAGAACTAAAATATACAAAACCACATAAAATGTTTCAGAATTATTGGACATATATTAATTATATAAAGAATATATATCCAATGCAAATAGTTATTGAATTAATTCAAAGGCCCAAAATAAATATTTCTGAGACTCCAAAAATATTGGTTTGAGTTTTACCTCTTGCCAATATTTTTATAGCTTGACAGGAACATTTTCTTGGGCTTATTTGAAACAATTTTTAATGTTGATCATTTTTGTAAAAGACTTCTGAGGCTTCCCACTTTCCCCAATTCAACTTTCATAAATATATACATGATGCATGAATGCTTGTGCAACTAGTTACAACCAATTCTAGGGCTGTGACAGCTGTGATCCATAATTTGGCCTCGTTGATAATGAGTGTAAGTAGAATAGGCGGTGGGGCATATTTTTGGCGGAAAACCCTAGCGTTCCACTCGTTCCAAACAGTCCATGAGATAAGCATGGTGAGGGATGCCATGGCATGCCAGTTTGGAGTGCGGTTGTCAGTCTGATTATCCCCACCATTGCTTGACGGAGTCATGAAGCTGCCACTCGGAGGTGTTGACGTGAGGCAAACCAAGCTTGTCGATGATTACTCTACAAACCCTAATTGTGTATCGACACTTGAAGAAGAGATGGGGTCCCGTTTCTTGCTCTCTCTTTCATAGCGGACATAGGCCACAATTTTCCCAACCGCGCCTCTCCAACCGGTCGGCGGTCCAAATTCGAGCCTTCCAAACCATGCGTTCCATGGGGGAGAGAGTCAAGCCAAGGAATTGCGCCTTGTAAGCGGTGGCCGTTGTGTAGATCCCATCATTTGCGTGCTTCCAAATAATCTCATCCTCGGTTTTCTCATCATGGTGGACGTCATGCAGCAGCATCCACAAGGTGAAAAATTCACGAATGTGGCCAATAGTGACATCGATATTGGGGTTGATTTTCAGAATCCACGCCTCTTCCTTGAGGGCTTCACTCATCTTCCAGTTCTTCCTTCTCGAGGCATCATAGATTAAGGGTGCTATGTCCTTGGGCTTGCGCCCGAGGAGCCAAGGGGAATCCCAGAACGGAGTTTTGTCACCATCCCCAACAGTGATAATTGTAGAGGCGTAGAAGAAGTCGAGGTCCTCGACGGAAGATTTGCATTTATGCAAATCTGGAACATGCAAAGAGGAATCTAGAGAATTATTTGCAAGTCTATGCTAGAAGAACGTATACCCTCCCTGCCTCCAATCACTCCTCCGAGCGACAGGAGGAAAAATCAAGCCGCCGCCTGGGCTTCCCCTTCTCCACCATCCTCCTCCAACGCTGTCGCCAGAGGGTGCGACAGGGCGAAGCTCGGCAGGCACCGGAGAGGCGGCGACGATCGGTCATCCTCTCGCATGGTGGACTCGGTGCGGGCCGGGGCTACTAGGAAGGAGTGCGGCGCTGGCGGTGCGTGCCAGATCAAGGCAGTGCCGGTGGCATGGCAGATGCGCATCGGGCGACATGGGGCAGAGCGGGCTCGAGGATCAGCAGCGGCGGCTTCGCGGCGGCTAGACCTGACCCACGGGGGTGCAGGTTGCGGATGACCAACTACATTGTTGCTGTGAATGGTGCTCCTCACGGCAGCGATGGAATGTCTCCCTGCCAGGATGGACGTCTGGCTGCCAAGAGCCTGAGAAGCCGCCAAAAAGGACTCAGACTGAATAAAAGCACTTAACTTATGGCACTCGCCAAAAATAGGGCCACACATCTCTCCTGTCAGTTTTTTCAGGCCAAACACACGCGTTATTGCTCAATAACTTGAGGAATACAATTGATATGAGGTGGTTGCAGGAGCCAAACATAGCGACCCGCTGCAAGATTTAGCATGTAACTAGTGAGACTTTGGGCCTCATTGTTCATACTTCTGCCTTTGAAATGAAGGAACATGAATGAAAATCTAAGGATATTAATTTATTTTTTTTGAAAAGGAGGATAACCCCCGCCTTTGCATGAGAATGATGCATGCAGCCATATATTATTAATAGTGCAAAATTCGGAAGGTGAACAACATCGACCCAGAAATAAAGCGCAAAACATACCCTGAGACCTTATAGCTCGGGATAGTAACTCCTCCAGATTGTCACTAACCCTACGATACAAGACCTAACATAAATGAAAAATACATAACTCATAGATTACGCCTTCAAGAAGGAATCAACGCACGTGCGCCGATGATGGAAAATTCATCACAAGGTTGAACTCCAGATTCTCATCCCCAAAGACAAGCTTCAATCCATCACCTTCAACAACGACACGACGCAGGCGCGCGACGACATAGCCCGATCAGAGATCTTGTGTTTCTACCAGAGGGCAATAACTCGTCGTTGAAGCCGTCTGTACCCCCCCCTTATTCGTCTACTGACGCGTCGATAGCCAAATACCTCCAGAGGAGACAACGGAAGACAAAGATGTCCCATACCACCAGGCTCCCACTACCGTCGCACCACCTTCGATCCAACAACAATAGGCTAAACATGACACCACCACTAGCCACCGTGCATCACCTGCCGGAAGTAGACATGACTTGACGTCTTCGTATAAGACGTCGTGCATAGCATCCGCTGGTAGCGCATCAATCGGTGGCTTCACCTACAGACGACGGGGCACCGCCCGACAACTCCAAAAGAGGCACATGTGACACCTACCGAGCCGTATCGTAGTCGATTTGTTGATGGAAGGGACATCTCATACTACCACCAGCTTGAAAAGTCTATCACCACCTCGAGATCAGGACTCTGAGTCGCCCACATGACCTCGCAATCCGTCGTCATTGATGAAGAGGGGCCGCCGCCCCGATTCCCGGCGCTACAGGGAGTACCCACCGTTGCGCCAGCCACTGTCGTCGCCCATAGAACGGCAACCGCCGCCGTGATCCCACATCAAGTGCCATTGACATCAGAGGAAGCTTCGGCGGCCATGCCCTTCCTGCGACAATCCTGGATAAGGGATCCCAAGATTTGCAACCACCGGTGTTGCCACAATGACCTACCACCTGGCCTGTCATCCCCGGCGGAGGGGACACTGCCACCACCATCGGCGGATCTGGGCCAGTCGTCGTTGTCACCCGCCAAGATAGGATCTAGGCAGAATTCCGCCACTGGCCACACCAACCCACATCCTTCCTCTACCCACGCCTAGTCGATCAACACGTCACGCCTAGCCGAGCTCCAGCCGCGCTGCCATGCCCTGGATCAGCATGACGCCATCGCTAAAGCCGTTGTCGCAGAAAGCACAAGTGCTCCCTAGGTGGTTTTGATAATTGATGACAACATATCTCTTGTTGGACTAACATTTCTATCTAGCATGTTTCAGATAAGTTCAACAATGGAGTGGCATGGACTAAAGGTTGTGGGAACTCCTTCAAGATGCTAAGGACAAAGGATTGGCTAAAGCTTAAAGCTCAAGACTCTTCATTTTACATTTTAGTGATCCAAGATCACATTGAGTCCATAGGAAAAGCCAATACTATCAAGGAGGGATGAGGTGTTGCTTAATGAGCCTCTTGCTTCTTGTGCTTAATGATATGCTCCAAAATCCTCAGCTACTTTCCCACTTCCACATATGACCTAAACCCTAAGCCAAACTCGGTCCTACCGATTCTTCCTATCCGGCGCCACCGAGTTTCACTTGTCATAAGCCACTGCCAAACCCTAATCAGTTTGGTCTCACCGAGATGGGCATGCAAACTCTCTGTTACCCATTGCAATATTCTCGGTCCCACCGAGATATGCAATTGGTCCCACCAAGTTTGCTTGGCCAAATCTCAGTTTCACTTATTACCCAAATCGGTCCCACCGAGTTTGAGTAATCGGTCAAACCGAGTTTTGGATTTACCCTAACCCTAGCACATCGGTCCCACTGAGTTGATCCAGTCGGTCCCACCGAAATCTCTAACGGTCACTAGGTTTACCTTTTCGCTCCGACCGAGTTTGTTGATTCGGTCCCACCGAGATTGGAAAACTGTGTGTAATGGTTGGATTTTGTGTGGAGGCTATATATACCCCTCCACCTCCTCTTCATTCGTGCAGAGAGCCATCAGAACACAAACACAATTCCTACTCATATGTTCTGAGAGAGAACCACCTACTCATGTGTTGAGGCCAAGATATTCCATTCCTACCATATGAATCTTGATCTCTAGCCTTCCCCAAGTTGCTTTCCACTCAAATCTTCTTTCCACCAAATCCAAATCCTATGAGAGAGAGTTGAGTGTTGGGGAGACTATCATTTGAAGCACAAGAGCAAGGAGTTCATTACCTACACACCATTTGTTACTTCTTGGAGAGTGGTGTCTCCTAGAGTGGCTAGGTGTCACTTGGGAGCCTCCGACAAGATTGTGGAGTTGAACCAAGGAGTTTGTAAGGGCAAGGAGATTGCCTACTTCGTGAAGATCTACCATTAGTGAGGCAAGTCCTGTGTGGGCGAGGGCCATGGTGGGATAGACAAGGTTGCTTCTTCGTGGACCCTTTGTGGGTGGTTGCTTTTTCATGGACCCTTCGTGGGTGGAGCCCTTTGTGGACTCGCGCAACCGTTACCCTTTGTGGGTGGAGCCCTCCGTGGACTCGCGCAACCGTTACCCTTTGTGGGTTGAAGTCTCCATCAACGTGGATGTAGGATAGCACCACCTATCCGAACCACGGGAAAAACATTCGTGTCTCCAATTGCGTTTGAATTCTCCAAACCCTTCCCTTTACATTCTTGCAAGTTGCATGCTTTACAGTCCGCTGCTCATATACTCTTTGCATGCTTGCTTGATATGTATTGTGTATGTTGAAATTGTGCCTAAACTCCACTTAAACCGAAAAAGCTTAAAAATTGCAACTTTAGCATTAAGTGTCTAATCACCCCCTCTAGACACATCTACTTCTAGATCCCACACCCGCATCACGTGACATCGAGTGAGGCTATGGGAGATCAGCGCCGCCGCCTACGCCAACCAGATCGGCGGCACGCACTAGCGGAGGTGAAGAGAGGGAGCTGGAGGAGGAGGACTAGCGCCGGCAGCTATGGTTCGCCCCTCGGTGGCCTGCAGGAGCGACGCGAGGGGGTACATGACGGAGCACACCAATGCAGCTATTCCTCTAAATCCACCTAAGGATATTAACTTAATCTCCCTAATAATACGAGCTTGTTTGACACAAGTTCTTTGCAATCTGATGCAACGATCAAACGTGTCTTTGCCGGATCACTTGCCAAAGCCAAAGCCTCCCATTCGTATCAAAGATCTTACCCTGCGGCGACAGGGGCGAACCCTAGCATACCGCCGGAGTCCCCTCCCATCCAGGACCTCCTACCCCGCCGCCTCCGCCGCAAGGCTCAGCCGAGCAACGCGCGGCCAGCGTGTGCGGAAGCGGGGATCTCTTTCCTCTCTGCTTGGGGGCTGGGCTAGCGCGGGATGGATCTTCTCAGACGAAGGTGTGGGGCTGTCGCGGGGTTCCTCGGGGAGGTGGCGGGCGGGCAGGGCGGCGGCATGTGTGTCCCAGGGCAGCATGGTGGCGTACTGCTGCTTCTCAAAGGTGCGGCATCTGCGAGGGCTTTGTCTCGAGCGAGTGCGTGAGGGCGGCGCTCTCGCCTGGTCTGAACTGATGTGTCTCTAGGGCTGTGTTCGCGGCGCAGGTGGTGGAGCGACGTGGGTTGCGGCCAGTGAGGGCCAACGGTGGTCGCCGTCCTCAGGCAGTGGTGGTAACTGGTGATGGTGGAGGGAGGCAGAGTGCATGCTAGACTGGTCCGGCCGGATATGTTTCGGGGGGCAACGAGCGGCACGCGCTGAGGCGTGGCTGGCTTGGGTCGCGGTCGGCTACCTCTGCAGTGGTCGGTGGAGGTGGTGGCGGTGCGGTAACAGTGGTGCTCGAGCTCGTCCGGTGGCGGTCACGCTGATGGCAATGGTGGCCGGAAGTGAGGGAGCGTTCCTAACGACTCCGAAGCTTGGAGCTCGCCAGGCGATGCGGGTTGGGAAGTGGCCCGGTGTGGCTCCTGCTCCGACCGTGGATGGATCCATGGTGGCTTGACAGATTTCCTACAGTGGCGGAGGCTGGCATGTTCCGACGTCGGCCCGTCCGTGGGTGATGTCTACTATGCAACTTTATTCTTGTAGACACGTGTTGGGCCTCCAAGCGCAGAGTTTTGTAGGATAGCAGCAATTTTCCCTCAAGTGGATGACCTAAGGTTTATCAATCCGTGGGAGGCGTAGGATGAAGATGCACTACCCCACAACACTACATTCCCAACAGCCTAGTTTGCCGGGAAAACAACTTCCCTCAACTAACAGTCGGTCTGGAAAGACTATTGCTCACAGATCGTGTCTGTTGGGGAAAGTCCATATGGGAAAGCCCTTTCCCGATCGACATATGTTTCCCGACCGACTACTTGACGGCTATGGTGTATCTTTCCTGACCGACAAGTTGTTGGGCTTGCCATGGGCCTTTCCCGACCAACAGCCCACTGGGGTAGCCGTGTGCCTTTCCCGACCAACTATCGGATGGGAATTCTTTCTCGACCAACATTCTGTTGGGCCTGGTTTTAGCCTTTCCCAACCGACTGTCGGGTAGGGTCAGATGGTGTTTCCTTTTGCGACAAAAAATTCATCTACATTTTGTTTATCCAATCACAGCTTCAACTAACATATGGTACTGATTGTCACATACATATAGTTCATGTGCTCTAAGCATAATCATGAAGACGTCATACATCAGGTTCACATCAAGTGCACCAAACATTTTTTATTCCATTAACTAATGGTCACATACATACACTTCATTCGGTTCTGAACATAACCACAAATACACCATACATCAGGTTCAACAAAGGACAGCTAAAAGACTACAAGTATGAGAGATCAATTGTACAAAATGAAAAGTAAAACATTCAGTTGACGCGGATCGCTGGCTTCGTGGTTCATTGTGAGTCGAGTCCTTATGTTTGCTTCCTAAAAAAGTTAAACAAGTCTCCCTTATTAGAATGCTCAATTAATTTATGAAATTGAATGCAGGCAGAATTCATGTGTGCACTGTGCACACGCAACAACAGAAAGAAGAATACACTTACCTAATCTACAAAACTAGAATTCTGGTCGTGAAGATGGCCAATTAACATCCAGCAACAGCGATGGATGTGGCATAGAAGCCCTCTGTCCACCTGTCTATCCATTTGAAAGGAAATGCATCATTTACTTTGTATGATTGCTGATCATATGGTATCCTGGGATATATTTAAGTTACTGTACATAGGTACTAGCAACCAATATTCCAACACTTGTTTCCAAAAAAATAAACATACAACTTTATAGATAGTGGATAATGTGAGCTGGAAGCAAAATAAATATAACTATGACTCTTTCAGTAGATGTACAGAATTCTAGTAGTTCACACTGGATATTGCTAGCTGATAGCTAATTATAGATGTGACTCTTTATGAATGCCCAAAAGTATCGTCTTAGCTCACCTAACATTGTTTTGGGCAGGAAGGGAGAACACTTATAAGGTAGTGAACGGCGAAAAATAATCACTTGACTATCCTACTATAAGTGAACGGCAGTGTAACTACTACATTGTACTAAAATTCGCCATACTTTTCGTTAAACAGATAGAGGTCAACATCCATGTAAACCACCTTTCTAAGAGCATTTCTATCTTATGAACCTGCATTATCTATGACCATTTAGATATATGCTCCAGGAACTAATTAAGTTCTGCACTTTTTCTGTTGATATTAAGACCTTCTATAGCTTCCTCCATTGCTTGATGATGCACTATATATTTTTACACCTTCATATCCAAAACCATTTCCTTTCTTGTCTAAGTACCCCTGACACGACAGAGGTAAGAATATATTTGGTGCTTTTGTTTTTTGTACAGATGGAAAAAAAATATAGGGATACCAGTAGAGCGACTACAGAAACTTTGACAGTTCTTCATATCCACAACCCTTTTACTCAAGGAGTAAGGGGAACATGATGCAAGGAATGCAACTTCAGCACTTGGACAGTAGTAATTAGAAGAAAGTAGGAAATTACATTAGAGTTTCCTGTTTAATGTAACCCAGTTTTCTCTTTTTTTATTTCTTGGATGATCTTTCAGACATATCAAGCATACCAATTACTGTGGTAGTTTCAGATTAACACCTAAGATTAGTATGCCATGATATTAACAGCAAATGGCCAGGAATGACATATATGGCACAATTTATATATATTGCTCATGGTCTACACTGGAGGAGGAGGAGCGGGAATAGCCAGTGAATTTCAAGTAACTTTATTGAAGGATAACCAAATTACCTGATAAATCTCATTCAAAGAGACAAGAAATAGGCCAAAGACGCAAGTTTTCCTTTCATGAATGTACATATATAATATCAGTATAATCTCGTGTTTTTGTTTGCCATAGAATGTATTATTGCTAAACAAGCATGATCCTGCAGGGATAACTATAGCATGTCTATATATTTTATCCTGCAGGTACGACTTAATAGCCAAACTAAGCATAATAAACCACCTTTCAGGATTCCAGGCGTCATTCCGATCCCATTGAATACTGGCATTCCTGGTTAGTACTCTGTTTCCACCCTTCATTTGCTGGGCAATGTTTTAAATGTTCACCTACAAGATTTTACACGTCGTGTTACATTTTCCATACAAGAATAACTATAAGAAATCAAAATCTGAAATGAACAAGTTGAACACAAGTTGTTATTTGTCAAGAAAGACCAATCGTATGATAGCCAATTCAGCAAAGAAAAACATGGTGTTCCATAGAGCAGATGCTTACCATCTCTCACCAAGTAGTCTTGTTCAGCTCAACACTAAATTTCATGAGACTGGACTTTTAGATCCCAGGTGCCCAGGCAGCCCCTTATCTGCACCATTCATTCAGAATATGGCACTTCGAGATGTGTGCGCTTCACTGTAGCCAATGATTTCATTGCAGCTTCGTTGCCTCGTTAAGCCCAAGAATAAGAATAGAAAACAAACAAATCTGGGTCTAGTCTAGCACTGCCTCTCTCTAGACCAGGACTGACTTTGCATGTGCATGTGGTGCGAGAGAGAGAGACAAAGTTTGAACAGTGACATGTGATGTGCTGCGTTGGTTATTTTTTTTGTTTTTGAATCACGGGCTGGACAACGACCTGGCTATATGCTGGGAATCTGTACTGTTCATGTAGGTAGGGATCTCTAAGACCATGACAAGTTCTGTCACTGCATGCAAAAAAATGGACAAGCAGCACCTACAATAGTGCTGTCAAGTCATCTCTGTTTCCATTGACAAGGTGCCTCCCTTTCCACAGCTTGAGGTCGTGATGGATTAATTTTTTTTCTATTATCACAGTGCACCCACTGCAAAAGTTGTCCAAGTGGTCAGACTCATGTGGGAATCTTAGAATTGCTCAACGCACTGTACTAGGGGGTGCCGAGGCACCCGGGTGCTATGGCACCTTTCAAAATTTCATTTATTTTAGAGAAGCGCAGATGTAGAACATATCTAAATAAAAGATTGATGCCCCCTTTCTTTATTGTACACTTAACTCAATCAAGCATGTAAGCAAGACACTAATCCGGGAAAGAATCAAACTGTGACGCACTAGCAGGACATGGTCATGAACAACATAATTAATTGGACTATGATTACCATGAGAAATATCTAGAAGTTAAATCACTGGGTGAACAGACTTTGATGGCTGCAATGGAAATTTCAAAACTTTAAAAGAGAAACTGTACTACACAAAACTGCTAGTTCTGATGTCACATGTAGGTGAAAACACTTGCAATACTAAAGTAATCTACTTCAGCAATCAACATGCATGATCTGTGTTTAAGGAAAATCAAAAGTGTGAAAAGGAATTGTGTACATTCATGAAATCCACACATAAGGAGGGCCTCAGTATATGGGGTGGAGAAACTCGCCGAAGTGGTTGCAACAAGCACGTTGGATGGATAACACTTGAGTATGAGCGCCCACGGTTCAGTTTTCTGATGAAAAATATCACATAAGAACCAAAGCCTAAACAAAACATTCAGTACTTGTTCACACACTGCATTGGCTGGGAGCTACTAGGAATAAACTAGGATAACATATTAGAAAAGCTTAGAAAATCTTTTTTAAAAGAAAAAATAAATATTTTTCTTTATTGTTCAGTACATATTGTTCTTTAGCTCTAATATATAACCATCAAAATACGGTCTACCAACTTCAATAAATCTAGCAGCCAAATTAGTTATAGACAAAGCATTACCTAATATATAACCATCAAACTACAGTCTAACAACTTCGAAAAATCTAGCAGCCAAATTAGTTATAGACAAAGCATTACTTGGATATTCAACTCATCAATTTTATAAAAAATATATGTTTGCTAGCCACTATTTCTTGTTCTTTTTATTATTTTAGGTATTCACGTCAGTTTTGAATTAAAGTGTTGGACACACCACATCTTATGAACAAAATTCATCTATAACTGAAATTACTTCGAGTCATCATATACCAATAGATATAACGATTTCTAAGCAAAGAACAACCACATATAGTACACTGAATCACAAACGAAGAAACATAATATTGAAGGATTTGAGAGAGAGAGAGACTTGACGATAGCCCATACTCAATTCAAGGTTTTGACAAGGCAATAGATCCAACAACTGATGATGAGGACCAATCGATGGAGATATCATCTTTCTTCAACACACACACACACACAAAGATATCCCTTAACATGAACTAAGTCAGACAAGCTTTATCTTCCAACTCTCCAAGTTGTTGTTTAGCTCAACCAACTAGCTCAGGGATATCCAACACAGATTCTTGGAGAAGGGGTGATTTATAAGAAAACCCATTTAATCACTAACTCAACATACCGGTCAGGTGACAACCAGGTAATACTTCCGAGAAGATCTTCAGAAAATCACGAACCACCAATATGTTAGTAAGCTAGAGAACAATCTTGCTTTTCAGGGCAAGACGATATGATCAAATAAGCAAGGATAGACACAATCCCAACTCTTGATCGAAGAGTGCACCAGGAAAATGTACTAGGTAGAACGATCAATCTTAGAATGATGATTCAATAGCCAACACGCTAAGAATGAGAATATTGTCCATTAACTACCAAGCAACGAGGTTGCTAGGAGTATCGATTTCATACATCACAGTTCACTTGTCGGCATTCCGCTTATGGCAACACGGGACCGAGGAATGAACGATGATGGCGAGAGTATCACTGCATCAAGAATTCATAAGGGAAGGTGCAATTCTCATGACATTCCTGACATAATAGTGGGTAATACTTCAGGGTAGAACAGAATCAAAGCTTGATTGCATTCGATCTACGGAATACAACTACTTTGACCCAATCCTAGAAATGGATGAGGTACTGGAGTTTGTTTCTCCTAGTCATTCTGAACTAGAATGGCTTGACGGACCACAGGAATAATAAGCATCGATAACACGGATGCACAATTACTCCTGACTATCAATTGATACATGATGGTTGGAATACAAATGAAGAGGGACAACTTAAGGGAACATATATCTTTTTGATTTGTGGATACATAGGTTAGTATGTTGAGCAAAGCTCAACATTTCTCCCGGATAACCCATGCAGAAAGGTAGAACTGGTAGATTCACAATGTAGAATGGAGAACTCATTAAGAGCACTCTGGTTGTGATCTTTTGATTCAAACGAATTTCTGCCAAGGATGGTTCATGGTATTTGGAAGAATGATATACCATGGACCTCGAAGACTATCACAAAGATTACTAATATCCTAAAGGTATGAGCAACACTATCAACACGAGGTAAGTAGAGTGGATCTTGGGTCAAGAACCCAGGAGTAGAATGCCTACTACTAAGTGGCATCATGAGATGCTTTCGAGAATGGTGGACAGATTCATCACACTGGGAACACAAAACATGGCTAGATTACTAGATGGTTTCATAATAGTAGCTCCAATATATACACCGAGGCAACGGAGTACCTCACAGGCCGTGTAGTGTGCTTAATCTGGCCCAAAAGGAGATCGGGAATGAAAAGAAACGATTCGCAAATGCATCAGACTATGTAGAGACCTGGGATGACTCGGACAACATAACGGCTGTAAATGCTCAGAAAAAGATTTGAGACATCACAAGGATTTGCATAGTCACTCAACAACATCATATTAAGCTTCTGGTTCAGCCGACAACATACTAAAAGTAGTAGAAACTGAGTTGAGGCCTCGAACCAACAATCCTATAAGTCTCTATCAAAGTAACTCGTCATCCTGATAGATAGATGAGAAGGCCTAGTTCTTAAACCCCGTAGAAAGGAAGAGGATGACTCAAATCAGAAGGGCATAAGGTAAAGGAGTAAAAAGATCCTTACGTTCCCTTCCACAATCAATTCTCTTATATAGCTAAAGCATTTCTAGACACAACTTCGACCTGTTTGGCTTGGTAATCATACAGGCAGTCAGGCTCTGATACCAACGCTGTCAGGCCCCCTATTCCAAGTCACATCGATCTAGCCGGTAACACCTCATATCACTTTGCGGCCTCACGCACGGTATTCCCACGGGTGTCGCCTTACCATGGCCCGGGACCGTTCGCGCCTTTTGGCTCACATATAAGATAGTGTCGCTAGCATTCATATGACAGAGAACCTGGGCCGACATGGCTAGTCGTGAACCCAAAGCGGCACTAACCTATGGGGACATGCATACATGAATCACATCGAGCTTGTCGGTCAGCAGCGTGTGAATCCGGGCTGTAGCACTGGGCTAACAGAACTCCGGGAACCCGGGCTGTAGCAGGATAGGCAGGAGTCCGGATGTCACCGCGTGACATTTCCCCGAAGGGACAGACACAGGAACGAAGTGAAACACATGCCGGCCAGTCAAGTGTCCTGAGCAGTAGTGCTGGGCTAACAGGACTCCGGTGAACCGGGCTCTAGCGGACTACTATGGCTCATGGAAGCACTAGACTACATTTCCCCATAAGAGAGGCTGCCAAGGATAAACAACTAGATTGTCGGATCCCACACATACCAAGCATTTCAATCATACACACAATATGCTCGATATGTGTAAATACAACATGGCATCACAACATAACTCTACAATTCAAGTATTTATTCATTAGGCTCCGAAGTGTGAGATATTACAAACATGGGTCTCATGACCCAACAATCATAGAATACAAATCAAAGCACATGCGGAAGCTTAACATGTCTGAGTACAGACATCTACAAAAAAAGCTAAGAAGCCTGACTATCTACCAGATCCTGCCGAGGGCACAAGATCGTAGCTGAGGTATCAAGCTAAACGACGAAGTCCACACGGAACTACTAGCGATACTGACGTCTCTCTGCAAAACATAAAATAGGCAAACGTGAGTACAAATGTACCCAACAAGACTTACATCAGAACTATCTACATATGCATCGGTATCAATAAAGGGGGTGGTGGAGTTTAACTGCAGCAAGCCAACTTTGACTCAGTGGCTAACCTGAACTACGACTGCAAGCAACTCCTTTGAGGTGGCGCACACGAGTCCACATATTCACCATTCAATACACCACTATGGACCCGCTCCTGTCTCCCTACGGGAAGGCCATCCATAGCACTCACACTTATATTGCGAGTTTTAGAGTATCCACTTTCACTTGTCTATGAACTGTATAGGCAACCAAGTAGTCCTTTACCGCGGACGCGGCTATTCGAATAGATGATGTTAACCCTGCAGGGGTGTACTTCTTCATACACTCTCTCTCCACTTACCGTCGTTTACACGACATGTACTCGGCAACCTTCAAGCGGAAGCCCAACGAGGGTGTCGGCCACAGCCTACCTAAACACTCAAGTCTCTAGTCCAGGTTTATCGCCTATCCAGGATCCATCCACAGGGAGTCCGGCTGAGGTTTCCACATACGGCCCCGAACGATTTGTACAGGGTTCCGAGACACCAAATGGGTGCCCGACATGCCCGGCCACGGTGTATCTACCGCAACATAGCCCACCCCTGGGGTCAGCGCTACGCACGGCCGCCAACACATATCCTACAAACACCAGAAACTAGTTGCAACTCCTGGACAAAGGACTAGGGTGGTTAAGAAGCCGAGAGGGTCAATTAAGGATCCCAATGCATGGTAGTAACTGGTTCTTAAATCACACATACAGATCTCGGTGCTTAAGGACGGTTCCAATGAAACAACCCACCATGTACTCCTACATGGCCTCTCATCGATACCTTTACCAAATCTTGTTCAACACACTTAGCTCACGCACATTAGGACATGATCACAACTTTCCAATTCATCCCCGATGAATCAGACCTGACACAACTCTAAGCACTAGCAGGCATGACAAGCAAACATGAATGAGTAGGCACATTAGGGCTCAAACAACTCCAACTCATGCTAGTGGGTTTCATCTATTTACTTTGGCAACGACAGGTCATGCAGAGGAAAGGGGTTCAACCACCGCAACATGTAACAGTTGAAACGGTGTTGTCCTAATGCAGTAAAAGAGAGCAGGAGCAAGAGAGGGGGATTGTATCGGAATGAACAAGGGGGTTTTGCTTGCCTGGCACTTCTGAAGATGATATAGCTCTTCATCGGTGTCATCGATCACGTCGTCGGAAACATCGTCTACTAAGAGGGAACAACAACCGACAAACACAAAAGGAACCACAATCAATGGAATGCACATCCATATGCATGATATGTCATATTAAAGTACTGAATTGACCTAGTGCAACAGTTAGTCATATTCATCGAAGTGGAATTCAAACCTATAGAAAATTCCAACTCCAAAACTAATTACCATTTATTCAATAATCATGAATTGTCCTATTCAGTGAGGTTAACTTGTTCAAACATGCATGAAAATGCCATAAGCATATTCTCTGGATTTTTCTGATAATCTTTCATATATAAATTATTTCATTTGGAGTTACGGTTTAATTTCTATGAATTTTAAAAGTTTTGGATATTTTCTGGAAATAATAAATCATTTAAGATTTATTTAAATTCCAGAAAGGAATTATTATGTCAGCATGACCTCACAGTGACGTCAGCAGGTCAACGGCTCGTTCCAGGTCAAACCTGGACGGTGGGGCCCGCGTGTCAGTGTCACAGGGCTAATCCTATTTTAGTTAAACCTAAACTAGGTAATTAGCAGGGGCTGGCCCCACATGTCAATGACCCAGGGGAGGTCAAACCCCTGGTCAACAGGCCTAACACGCCGACGGCTCGTCGCTGGCGACAGCACGCACGACGGAGGCTCGGGTTTCGCCCTCGGGCGACCAAAAGGATGGCGGAGGGGCTCTGCGTGGAGCTGGGCGTGCCCCGCATCCAGGGAAGTGAAGGAAATATGCCCTAGAGGCAATAATAAAGTTATTATTTATTTCCTTATATCATGATAAATGTTTATTATTCATGCTAGAATTGTATTAACCAGAAACATAATACATGTGTGAATACATAGACAAACAGAGTGTCACTAGTATGCCTCTACTTGACTAGCTCGTTGATCAAAGATGGTTATGTTTCCTAACCATAGATATGAGTTGTCATTTGATTAACGAGATCACATCATTAGGAGAATGATGTGATTCACTTGACCCATTCCGTTAGCATAGCACTTGATCATCTAGTTTGTTGCTATTACTTTCTTCATGACTTATACATGTTCCTATGACTATGAGATTATGCAACTCCCGTTTACCGGAGGAACACTTTGTGTGCCACCAAACGTCACAACGTAACTGGGTGATTATAAAGGTGCTCTACAGGTGTCTCCGAAGGTACTTGTTGGGTTGGCGTATTTCGAGATTAGGATTTGTCACTCCGATTGTCGGAGAGGTATCTCTGGGCCCTCTCGGTAATGCACATCTCTTAAGCCTTGCAAACATTGCAACTAATGAGTTAGTTGCAGGATGATGTATTACGGAACGAGTAAAGAGACTTGCCGGTAACGAGATTGAACTAGGTATTGAGATACCGACGATCGAATCTCGGGCAAGTAACATACCGATGACAAAGGGAACAACGTATGTTGTTATGCGGTCTGACCGATAAAGATATTCGTATAATATGTGGGAGCCAATATGAGCATCCAGGTTCTGCTATTGGTTATTGACCGGAGATGTGTCTCGGTCATGTCTACATTGTTCTCGAACCCGTAGGGTCCGCACGCTTAAGGTTTCGATGACAGTTATATTATGAGTTTATGAGTTTTGATGTACCGAAGGAGTTCGGAGTCTCGGATGAGATCGGGGACATGACGAGGAGTCTCGAAATGGTCGAGACGTAAAGATCGATATATTGCACGACTATATTCGGGTGCACCCCCTCCTAGGGCCGGCCTCCTCCTCCCTTGCTCCTTTATATACGGGTGCAGGGGGGCACCCCAAAGACACAACAATTGATCATTGATCTCTTAGCCATGTGCGGTGCCCCCTTCCACCATAATCCTCGATAATATTGTAGCGGTGCTTAGGCGAAGCCCTCCGACGGTAGAACATCAAGATCGTCACCACGTCGTCGTGCTGACGGAACTCTTCCCCGACATTCTGCTGGATCGGAGTCCGGGGATCGTCATCGAGCTGAACGTGTGCTAGAACTCGGAGGTGCCGTAGTTTCGGTGCTTGATCGGTCGGGCCGTGAAGACGTACGACTACATCAACCGTGTTGTGCTAACGCTTCCGCTTTTGGTCTACGAGGGTACATAGACAACACTCTCCTCTCTCGTTGCTATGCATCACCATGATCTTGCGTGTGCGTAGGAATTTTTTTGAAATTACTACGTTCCCCAACAGTGGTATGCATGAGTAGAACACAAGTGAGTTGTGGGCGATATAAGTCATACTACTCGTGTGTGGGGGTTAAACATTTCCGGATTTCATTTGCATACGTGTTCGTCTCATGCATCCGAGCATTTTCCCCGTTGTCCGTTTTGCATCCCGGCGCTCCGTTCTCCTCCGGTGGTCGTTTCTACCTTCTTCTCGTGTGTGGGGTTTAAACATTTCCGGATTTGACCGAGACTTGCCAAGCGGCCTTGGTTTACTACCGGTAGACCGCCTGTCAAGTTTCGTACCATTTGGACTTCGTTTGATGCTCCAACGGTTAACCGAGGGACCGAAAAGGCCTCGTGTGTGTTGCAGCCCAACACCCTTCCAATTTGGCCCAAAACCCACCTAAACCCTCTCCATCATCTCGGTCGTTCGATCACGATCGCGTGGCCGAAAACCGCACCTCATTTGGACTCTCCTAGCTCCCTCTACCTATAAATATGCCCTCCCCGTCCATTTTCGCGGACGAAACCCTAGATCCCACCTTCTCGCACCGACGGACACGTCCGCTTCCGCGCCGGACATGTACGCACCCCGCCCGCGTCCAATCCGGAGCCTCCACGTGGCACCGCCGCCCGCCGCTGCCGGCGGCCCGGCGAGGCCCAGTTTGGGCCCCCCCGAGCCCATCGCCTCGCGCCGCCCGAGCCTCGTTCCGCCGCCTTCCTCACCGGCGAGCGCCGCCCGGCGCCGCCACCGCCATCGCCGGCGGGCTGCACCTCGCCGCTGCTCCGGCCACCTTGGCCCGCCTCCGCCGCCGCCATGGGGCGCCCCCGCCGCCGCTCGTCGCGGATCCAGTCGGGCCAGACCGGATCCGGCGACCTCGAGCCAGCCGCCGTCTCACCGGCGTCCTCCCCGCCTTCTTTTCCGGCGATTATCGAGCCCTATCCATCCATGTCTTTGTTTGCAATTATGTAGTGCCCTATCCATCCATGTCTTTGTTTGCAATTATGGAGCACCCTAGCTTGAGTCAATCGAGCTCTACTTTTGCTATTTCGTGAATCTGGGCAGATTGTCTACTTGTTAGCGATTTTGCCGAGGATGTTGTAGTTGATCCGTGCATGCCATGTCATTGTTCTTGCCATGTCTAGCTTGTATAATGTGTATTCTTGATGGGGGTATGCTTAGATTGTCATGCCTTGCTTTGTACTGAGTGCATCGAGCTCGTAAACGCCTACTTGATATCTGTTTCAGCATGCTCCAGTTTTCACAAAGTCTGAGAACTGGTTATGTTTTTGCCATGTTCACATGCTTGCAAATGTATTTTCTGATCCTTTTGGCTCAAGGTCACTAAGGGACTTTTGTTAAGCTCTTTGAGTAGCTCCATTCAGGTCCTGTAGCATATAGTTTTGTTGCTCCAAAGTATGCTAACTGATCTGAAATTCCAGACAAGTGTTAATTTCACGAAGTCTGAGATCTGTTTACCGTTTGCTCTTTTGCCATGCTTGTTTGAACCTGTTAATGAGTGAATTGGCCATAGCTCAGTGTTCCTCTTTTGTTAAGCATCATGAATGGATCCCTGCCATGTATTTGGTTGCCATGTTTGAGTGCTGTAGCATGTTCATCTTGTTGTATTTAGATGGCTACTTGCTGTATATCGCAGACCGGTGCCATATTTGAATTGCTCGCCATTTGCAAACCGTAGCTCCGATTCCGGTGATCTTTATATCGTTTTCAAGAGATTTCATCTCATATTTCCAGTGGCACACTTGGATTTCTAAGTTGAGTCCAGGTTCAATCATTCCTCGTCAAATCATGCATATGCATCGCATACCGCATCCCGCATATCATACCATGTTCATGTGTTGGTTGTTTACTATGTTGTGTGTTTCTTTCCGGTGTTTGCTTCTTCGGGTTGGTTCCGGTAATGTCGCATTTGTGAGCATCCGTTCGACTACGTCCGTTTGTTATTCTTGCTGGACTCGTTCTTCTTCCTTGCGGGATCTCAGGCAAGATGATCATACCCTCGAAATCACTTCTATCTTTGCTTGCTTAGATGCTCGCTCTTTTTCTATGCCTATGCTGCGATACCTACCACTTGCTTATCATGCCTCCCATATTGTTGAACCAAGCCTCTAACCCACCTTGTCCTAGCAAACCGTTGTTTGGCTATGTTACCGCTTTGCGCAGCCTCTCTTATAGTGTTGTTAGTTGCAGGTGAAGATTGAAGTTTGTTCCTCGTTGGAACATGGAGATGTTGTTCCTTGTTGGAACATGTTTACTTGTTGGGATATCACAATATAACTTATTTAATTAATGCATCTATATACTTGGTAAAGGGTGGAAGGCTCGGCCTTATGCCTGGTGTTTTGTTCCACTCTTGCCGCCCTAGTTTCCGTCATATCGGTGTTATGTTCCCGGATTTTGCGTTCCTTACGCGGTTGGGTTATAATGGGAACCCCTTGATAGTTCGCTTTGAATAAAACTCCTCCAGCAAGGCCCAACCTTGGTTTTACCATTCCCCACCTAGCCTTTTTCCCTTGGGAGTCGCGCATCCCGAGGGTCATCTTTATTTTAAACTCCCCCGGGCCAGTGCTTGTCTAAGTGTTGGTCCAAACTAGAGCCCCTTGCAGTGCCACCTCGAGGAAACTCGAGGGCTGGTTTTAGTTGTACGGATTGCTTATCCGATGTTGCCCTGAGAACGAGATATGTGCAGCTCCTATCGGGATGTCGGCGCATCGGGTGGTCTTGCTGGACTTGTTTTACCATTGTCGAGGATGTCTTGTAGAACCGGGATACCGAGTTGGATCAGAATTTCTCGGGAGGAGGTATATTCCTTCTTGACCGTGAGAGCTTGTCATGGGCTAAGTTGGGACACCCCTGTAGGGATTTGAACTTTCGAAAGCCGTGTCCGCGGTTATGGGCAGATGGGAACTTGTTAATGTCCGGTTGTAGATAACTTGAACCTTAACTTAATTAAAATGAGTCAAGTGCGTGTGTAACCGTGATGGTCTCTTTCCGGCGGAGTCCGGGAAGTGAACACGGTGTTGGAGTTATGCTTGACGTAGGTTGTTATAGGATCACTTCTTGATCATACTTTTATCGATCGTGCCTTGCCTCCTCTTATCGCTCTCTTCTGCGAATAGGATAGCCACTATATATGATAGTCGCTTGCTGCAGCTCCACATATATTTACCTTGCCATACCTATTAAGCTTAAATAGTCTTGATCGCGAGGGTGCGAGATTGCTGAGTCCCCGTGGCTCACAGATACTTCCAAAACCAGCTTGCAGGTGCCGATGAGACCGTGCAGATGACGCAACCAAGGAGGAGCTCGATGAAGATCTTGTCCTTTGTGTTGTTTCGTTCTAGTTGATCAGTAGTGGAGCCCAGTTGGGGTCGATCGGGGGACCTTGTCGCATTTGGGGTTCTTCTTTTATTTTGGTTCCTTAGTCAGACCTTGATTGTATTTGGATGATGTAATGCTTTATTCATGTTTTGTGTGAAGTGGCGATTGTAAGCCAACTATGTATCTCTTTCCCTTATGTATTACATGGGTTGTGTGAAGATTACCTCACTTGCAACATTCCTTTCAATGCGGTTATGCCTCTAAGTCGTGCTTCGACACGTGGGAGATATAGCCGCATCGAGGGCGTTACAAGTTGGTAATCAGAGCCTTCCCCAACCTTAGGAGCCCCCACTGATTGATCGTTTTTAGCAGCCGTTGTTGAGTCTAGAAAAATGTTTTGTGTCATTTAGGAATTATATATCAGAGAGTTTAGGAATTCTTTTTACTTCCCAGTCTCCTCATCGCTCTAGTAAGGCATCCTGACGTAGAGTTTTGACTCTTCTCTTCTCAAGTTTCACTAAAAAAATTTAGGATCACGCGTGTATCTTGGAATCGTTCCGATGGTTTTATGACGAGAACATTGTCTTGGTGTCTCTTGTCAGGGGTTTTGTGGAAGTGTCCCGGGGAGTTGAGCTCTGAGGTGTTGTCGTCATAATTTTATCGTTGCAGTTCTGGAATACCTGAGTTTAGTACGCCGACATCGAAAATCTCTTTTATGCAGTTCGTTGGTGAGATAACCTCGACGCCACCCAGTACTGGGGCGGAAGTTCGGGAGTATTGCCATAACTTGTATAACGGATGCTTTTCGAAGGTTGAGGTAGATGATTTCCGAAGGTTTCTTGGTTATGTGTTGAAGGATGGATACAGCTGGATGTAGGATTTGCTAATTTGGGTGAGATATTATGCTTCCCCTGTATCCCCAACACCTGATTGCATAACCAGAAAGGTTCGGGAGTTTCATAGGTGGGAATTCAAGTAGCTCTTAGGATATCTTTCCAACATATGTATGATATGAAATTGGGGTTCGACGTCTAGTGGTCTGCCTATTCACAGTCAGTTTTACAGTGGTCTCGTTGTGTCTTAAAGAGTCCTTGGCTATGCCGACTCGGGGACGCTTCGTATGTCATGTGCACTGCCTTGTACATGATGGTGCTGTACGATCGAGCCCGTGTAGGCCCCACCTAGAAAACTTCGGACGAAATCTCTATCATATGTTTGCTCTGGCTTATTCTACAAGCCAAGCGTTTGTTTTGTTTTTAGTTGTGGTATTCGAGTTGCTTCGAAGTCAAATGTTGATTCCATACCTTTTCCTAATGGTGTTTTCATATTCCTATGTGAATACTAATCCTTCTCGATCATCGAGTTTGTCATGTCAATCCTTTTCACCGGTGTGTCTCTCCTCAAGTGGATCCAATCTTGTCAACATTCACAAGATCAATTATCAGTTCTTCTCAACGGTGTTTGTTTCATCCGTCCCCAAGTTGCTTTCATTTTCCCGCCCACCCACCCTTTTCTTCAAGGACTCGGATTTCTCAATCAAGTGTCATTTTATTGACGGAAGTCTCTCCATTTTTTTTCGTCAATGTTCTTACCCGGGGGTTGTCACAAAGATTATAATGGAGCTTCAAGTTCGTCATTCTTCATTTTTTTTCTTCTCCGGTGGATCCAAATTCAAGCTTTCGGTGTTGTTCAGATTCTTTTCCGTATTTCAAATGTTTTCTCATACGGTGCACCTTATATTCGGTCATTCCACGCTCGTTATTCTATTGTTCCGGAGTGCTCGAGATATCTCAGAAGATTCATATTTTCATTCCTAATTCGTTCAAGATATCTCGAGGCTGTTATCTCATTCTAGTCTTTTAATTCAACCGGTGCTATCTTCTTTTTTTTCAAGTAATCATTTCAACGGTGTTTCTTTTGAGTGGGCCCTAACCCACAGGTCTTTTCCCAGGATCTTACCTGACTCTTCTTATTTCCCGGAGATATCCTCAAATTTCTTTTCAAAGTTTGACGTAAGAATGAATTACCATCATTCAAATGTTTTCTCCAAGATCTGTCAAATTTTTTTCATCGTTGGCTCAACCTCTTCGTTTTGATTCTTCCGGAGTGTCTAAATAATTCATGGTGGTGTTTCTCGTCGTGATTCTTGGATTTTGAAGACCGAAGAAGAGTTTCTCTTTAATCTTGCTCCATCCTCTTCAAGATTCGTGATTCTAGCTTGTTGCCATCCTCCCGTAATTGTTTTGTTTGTGAGAATTCTTTTCACCTGTTCGGAGCAATTCAAGATTCTTTTCAGTTTGATTCTCCGGAGGCCATCTTCTCAGAATTATTCATTCTCATCTTTCAGCTCTTTTTCTCTAAAATCTTGCCGGGGTTTCGTGCAAATATCCTCTAATTAGTTCGGGATCTTTTCTTTCACTTGTATCTAAATACTCCCAAGTATCGTCATTCGTTCTCAAATTCTTCCCGGTGTTTTCTTTATCTTTTCTTCAATCGTTTTCAATTATTACGGTGGTTTGTTCAAGAGCTCTCTTCATTCGTTTTCTTATCAATTATTCGTTGTTTTCAATCCTTTCGGTGGTTCAAAGAAGACCTTCCCAAGTTGGCGCTATATCTCTCTTAATCCTTGCTACAAGAATAAGTAGTGTGCCAAATCCGTTGATTGTCATCAATTTAATTGGTTAAGGATACGCTTAATGTAATTCTTATTCTTGTTCCATCCAAGTGATTAATTCCGTATTCCGGAGGCTCATAAAATTCTCGGGTTCGTTTGCTCTTTCTTTTCCGAAGTTCCTACTTTTTCTGCATTATCTCGTCGCGAAGCTCCTTCTAAATCATTACAAGGTTTCACCTTGTGTTTTCAACTTCTCTTGCTTTGATCATCATTTTTGTTTACCGGAGTTCCTCATGGATGTCCTACATTGTGGTTCATTGAGGTTTTATTTCCTTCTCGAAGCGTTCATCAACAGTTTTTCCTAAGGAGCTCAATCATTCTTCATTTTGCAATCCGGAGTGCATTTCTGTCTATCGTATCATTGGAGGTGGTATTATGACATTCTTGATAATTTGAGTTCATGTTTTCATGATTCACATGCTGGCAAGATTGGGATATTTTAAATCCATCAATCTCGTCATTGGAGTTATCTTGGGGTATATTTCACCTAAAGCCTTCCCTAAGGATTGTTGCTATAATGGTGTTTATAAATGACCCAAGTTATTCATCTATCCTCCCGGTGAATTAAGCTTCTCATCTCCTTGTTGTTATCAATCTGATATACCGTTCCTGTTAGTGGCAGAATTTCACCTAATAGTTTTGAGATGTTCTCCATAAGCCCACTACAACCCTGTTCTTTTCGTTGTTGGTTTTCCAACAACTTCGTTCGACCCTTCTCCTAAGGATGCCTTCTCAAGCTCTTTTGGCAGAAGTTGGCATTTTCTTCTCATTTCTCCTATTTCAATTATCTATCTTCTATTCTTTGGTTCCGGAGCCATTGTGTTGTTGCTTTCTTCAACCATCATCTCGCTTCATCAAAGATCATGTTCTTATTCAATTTCTTTCTTTTCAACCGGAGTGCTGCCCGAATTTGGTCTTCCTTGACCCCCTTCCTTAACCGGAGTGTTTTCAATATATATCTTCCCTTCAACCTCAAGGCTTTCGCAAGGTTCATTGTTCCTCCTTTCTAACAGAATGTTTTCAACTTCGTTCATCTCCGTCGTATTCTTTTTCTCGAAATGGCTTAACCTCTTCAAGGTTCTTTGGTTTCACTCATTGGTCAGAGAAGCAACTTAGTTTTACCTCTCCTCTCTTCTCTTCCGTTTTTTCCCTCCGGTGCCATTCTAGATCTCGGGACGAGATCCTCTCGTAGTGGTGGAGTGTTGTAACGCCCCGAGACCGATGTGCCAGGTGTCCTCTAGTTATTATTTGTTGTTGCCTTGTCATTTCTTGCGTGTCATGCATTGCATATCATGTCATCATGTGCATTTCATTTGTATACGTGTTCGTCTCATGCATCCGAGCACTTCCCCGTTGTCCGTTTTGCATCCCGGCGCTCCGTTCTCCTCCGGTGGTCGTTTCTACCTTCTTCTCATGTGTGGGGGTTAAACATTTCTGGATTGACCGGGACTTGCCAAGCGGCCTTGGTTTACTACCGGTAGACCGCCTGTCAAGTTCCGTACCATTTGGACTTTGTTTGATGCTCCAACGGTTAACCGAGGGACCGAAAAGGCCTCGTGTGTGTTGCAGCCCAACACCCTTCCAATTTGGCCCAAAACCCACCTAAACCCTCTCCATCATCTCGGTCGTTCGATCACGATTGTGTGGCCGAAAACCGCACCTCATTTGGACTCTCCTAGCTCCCTCTACCTATAAATATGCCCTCCCCGTCCATTTTCGCGGAGGAAGCCCTAGATCCCACCTTCTCGCGCCGACGGACACGTCCGCTCCCGCGCCGGACATGTCCGCACCCCGCCCGCGTCCAATCCGGAGCCTCCATGTGGCACCGCCGCCGGCCGCCGCCGCCGGCCCGGCGAGGCCCAGTTCGGCCCCCCCCCGAGCCCATCGCCTCGCGCCGCCCGAGCCTCGTTCCGCCGCCTTCCTCACCGGCGAGCGCCGCCCGACGCCGCCACCGCCATCGCCGGCGGCCCACACCTCGCCGCTGCTCCGGCCACCTTGGCCCGCCTCCGCCGCCGCCATGGGTCGCCCCCGCCGCTGCTCGTCGCGGATCCGGTCGGGCCAGACCGGATCCGGCGACCTCGAGCCAGCCGCCGTATCGCCGGCGTCCTCCCCGCCTTCTTTTCCGGCGAAGGCCCGGCCCCGCATCGGTTCGCTCGCCGCCCCGATCCGGATCTGAGAGGTTGACTTTTTCTCCTCGAGATTTCTACTAAGTCCCCGATTTCCTGATTCAAATGCTCATGTTCATCGCTTCGTTACTTTGCACCTGTAACTCCGTTTTGCGCGTGTAGCATGTCAAATTGTTCGTCTCAGAGAGTACATCATTTCATCTCATTGCATCATTTTCATTTGAGTTCACCTTGATGCCCGAAATTCTGTTAGAAGAGTGCTACTTGAGTTAATTGTCAGATCTGCTGCTCCATATAGCTATTTGTCATTTTTGCCATGTTTATTATGTGCAGGATATGCCCATGAGCTCTACATGTGTTTTGTTATATGTTTTTCCATATTTCCGGAGGTGCCATCCATGTATTTTTGTGATGTGTGTGGTGACTAGCACAAGCTTGCAAAGTGGAGCATTTGTTAATGCTGATTTCAGGGACTTAGCATTTCCACTAAGTCCTTGGACTGTTTATTTCATTATGCCATATGTTCATGTTGTTTCCTAGTGATCCGTGCCTCTTTTGAAGATGATCAGTAAGGATGTTTTGTTAATCTTGTAGTGCCCTATCCATCCATGTCTTTGTTTGCAATTATGGAGGACCCTAGCTTGAGTCAATCGAGCTCTACTTTTGCTATTTCATGAATCTGGGCAGATTGTCTACTTGTTAGCGATTTTGCCGAGGATGTTGTAGTTGATCCGTGCATGCCATGTTATTGTTCTTGACATGCCTAGCTTGTATAATGTGTATTCTTGATGGGTGTATGCTTAGATTGTCATGCCTTGATCTGTAGTGAGTGCATCGAGCTCGTAAACGCCTACTTGATATCTGTTTCAGCATGCTCCAGTTTTCACAAAGTCTGAGAACTGGTTATGTTTTTGCCATGTTCACATGCTTGCAAATGTATTTTCTGATCCTTTTGGCTCAAGGTCACTAAGGGACTTTTGTTAAGCTCTTTGAGTAGCTCCATTCCATGCTTTACTTTACCATGTTCAGGTCCTGTAGCATATAGTTTTGTTGCTCCAAAGTATGCTAACTGATCTAAAATTCCAGACAAGTGTTAATTTCACGAAGTCTGAGATCTGTTTACCGTTTGCTCTTTTGCCATGCTTGTTTGAACCTGTTAATGAGTGAATTGGCCGTAGCTCAGTGTTCCTCTTTTGTTAAGCATCATGAATGGATCCCTGCCATGTATTTGGTTTCCATGTTTGAGTGCTGTAGCATGTTCATCTTGTTGCATTTAGATGGCTACTTGCTGTATATCGCAGACCGGTGCCATATTTGAATTGCTTGCCTTTTCCAAACCGTAGCTCCGATTCCGGTGATCTTTATATCGTTTTCAAGCGATTTCATCTCATCTTTCCAGTGGCACACTTGGATTTCCTAGTTGAGGCCAGTTTCAATCATTCCTCGTCAAATCAAGCATATGCATCGCATACCGCATCCCGCATATCATACCATGTTCATGTGTTGGTTGTTTACTATGTTGTGTGTTTCTTTCCGGTGTTTGCTTCTTCGGGTTGGTTCTGGTAACGTCGTGTTTGTGAGGATCCGTTCGACTACGTCCGTTTGTTCTTCTTGCTGGACTCGTTCTTCTTCCTTGCGGGATCTCAGGCAAGATGATCATACCCTCAAAATCACTTCTATCTTTGCTTGCTTAGATGCTCGCTCTTTTTCTATGCCTGTGCTGCGATACCTACACCTTGCTTATCATGCCTCCCATATTGTTGAACCAAGCCTCTAACCCACCTTGTCCAAGCAAACCGTTGTTTGGCTATGTTACCGCTTTGCTCAACCTCTCTTATAGTGTTGTTAGTTGCAGGTGAAGATTAAAGTTTGTTCCTCGTTGGAACATGGAGATGTTGTTCCTTGTTGGAACATGTTTACTTGTTGGGATATCACAATATATCTTATTTAATTAATGCATCTATATACTTGGTAAAGGGTGTGTTGGAAATACGCCCTAGAGGCAATAATAAAAGCATTATTATTATATTTCCTTGTTCATGATAATTGTCTTTATTCATGCTATAATTGTATTATCCGGAAATCGTAATACATGTGTGAATAATAGACACCAACATGTCCCTAGTAAGCCTCTAGTTGACTAGCTCGTTGATCAACAGATAGTCATGGTTTCCTGACTATGGACATTGGATGTCATTGATAACCAGATCACATCATTAGGAGAATGATGTGATGGACAAGACCCAATCCTAAACATAGCACAAGATCGTATAGTTCGTTTGCTAGAGTTTTCCAATGTCAAGTATCCTTTCCTTAGACCATGAGATCGTGTAACTCCCGGATACCGTAGGAGTGCTTTGGGTGTACCAAACGTCACAACATAACTGGGTGACTACAAAGGTATACTACGGGTATCTCCGAAAGTGTCTGTTGGGTTGACACGGATCAAGACTGGGATTTGTCACTCCGTATGACGGAGAGGTATCACTGGGCCCACTCGGTAATGCATCATCATAATGAGCTCAAAGTGACCAAGTGTCTGGTCACGGGATCATGCATTACGGTACAAGTAAAGTGACTTGCCGGTAACGAGATTGAACGAGGTATTGGGATACCGACGATCGAATCTCGGGCAAGTAACATACCGATTGACAAAGGGAATTGTATACGGGATTGATTGAATCCTCGACATCGTGGTTCATCCGATGAGATCATCGAGGAGCATGTGGGAGTCAACATGGGTATCCAGATCCCGCTGTTGGTTATTGACCGGAGAGCGATCTCGGTCATGTCTACATGTCTCCCGAACCCGTAGGGTCTACACACTTAAGGTTCGGTGATGCTAGGGTTGTAGGGATATGTATATGCAGTAACCCGAATGTTGTTCGGAGTTCTGGATGAGATCCCGAACGTCACGAGGAGTTCCGGAATGGTCCGGAGGTAAATAATTATATATAGGAAGTACTATTTCGGGCATCGGGACAAGTTTCGGGGTCACCGGTATTGTACCGGGACCACCGGAAGGGTCCCGGGGGTCCACCGGGTGGGGCCACCTGCCCCCGGGGGCCACATGGGCTGTAGGGGGTGCGCCTTGGCCTATATGGGCCAAGGGCACTAGCCCCAAGAGGCCCATGCGCCTACGGTTCAAGAAGGGAAGAGTCCCAAAGGGGGAAGGCACCTCCTAGGTGCCTTGGGGAGGAGGGATTCCTCCCCTTGGCCGCACCCCCTAGGAGATTGGATCTCCTAGGGCTGGCGCCCCCCCCCCTTGGCCCTCCTATATATAGTGGGGAGATGGAGGACTTCTTACCCCCCGCCTTTGGTGCCTCCCTCTCCCTCTCCAACACCTCCTCCTCCTCCATAGAGCTTGGCGAAGCCCTGCCGGAGTACTGCAGCTCCACCACCACCACGCCGTCGTGCTGCTGCTGGAGCCATCTTCCTCAACCTCTCCTTCCCCTTGCTGGATCAAGAAGGAGGAGACGTTACGCTGACCGTACGTGTGTTGAACGCGGAGGTGCCGTCCGTTCGGCGCTAGGATCTCCGGTGATTCGGATCACGTCGAGTACGACTCCCTCATCCCCGTTCTTTGAACGCTTCCGCTCGCGATCTACAAGGTACATAGATGCATCCAATCACTCGTTGCTAGATGAACTCATAGATGGATCTTGGTGAAACCGTAGGAAATTTTTTTGTTTTCTGCAACGTTCCCCAACAAGGTGGAAGGCTCGGCCTTATGCCTGGTGTTTTGTTCCACTCTTGCCGCCCTAGTTTCCGTCATATCGGTGTTATGTTCCTGGATTTTGCGTTCCTTACGCGGTTGGGTTATAATGGGAACCCCTTGACAGTTCACTTTGAATAAAACTCCTCCAGCAAGGCCCAACCTTGGTTTTACCATTCGCCACCTAGCCTTTTTCCCTTGGGAGTCACGCATCCCGAGGGTCATCTTTATTTTAAACCCCCCCCCCCCGGGCCAGTGCTTGTCTAAGTGTTGGTCCAAACTAGAGCCCCTTGCAGCGCCACCTCGGGGAAACTCGAGGGATGGTTTTAGTTGTACGGATTGCTTATCCGATGTTGCCCTGAGAACGAGATATGTGCAGCTCCTATCGGGATGTCGGCGCATCGGGTGGTCTTGCTGGACTTGTTTTACCATTGTCGAGGATGTCTTGTAGAACCGGGATACCGAGTCTGATCGGAATGTCTGGGGAGGAGGTATATTCCTTCGTTGACCGTGAGAGCTTGTCATGGGCTAAGTTGGGACACCCCTGCAGGGATTTGAACTTCCGAAAGCCGTACCCGCGGTTATGGGCAGATGGGAATTTGTTAATGTCCGGTTCTAGATAACTTGAACCTTAACTTAATTGAAATGAGTCATCTGCGTGTGTAACCGTGATGGTCTCTTTCCGGCGGAGTCCGGGAAGTGAACACGGTGTTGGAGTTATGCTTGACGTAGGTTGTTATAGGATCACTTCTTGATCATACTTTTATCGATCGTGCCTTGCCTCCTCTTCTCGCCCTCTTTTGCGAATAGGATAGCCACTATATATGCTAGTCGCTTGCTGCAGCTCCACATATATTTACCTTGCCATACCTATTAAGCTTAAATAGTCTTGATCGCAAGGGTGCGAGATTGCTGAGTCCCCGTGGCTCACAGATACTTCCAAAACCAGCTTGCAGATGCCGATGAGACCGTGCAGATGACGCAACCAAGCTCAGGAGGAGCTCGATGAAGATCTTGTCCTTTGTGTTGTTTCGTTCTAGTTGATCAGTAGTGGAGCCCAGTTGGGGTCGATCAGGGGACCTTGTCGCATTTGGGGTTCTTCTTTTATTTTGGTTCTGTAGTCGGACCTTGATTGTATTTGGATGATGTAATGCTTTATTCATGTTTTGTGTGAAGTGGCGATTGTAAGCCAACTATGTATCTCTTTCCCTTATGTATTACATGGGTTGTGTGAATATTACCTCACTTGCGACATTGCTTTCAATGGGGTTATGCCTCTAAGTCGTGCTTCGACACGTGGGAGATATAGCCGCATCAAGGGCGTTACAATGTCACACTTTGGTTCGGTGATATTGTTGGATGAAGCGGCCTGGACCGACATTACGCGTACGCTTACGCGAGACTGGTTCTACCGACTTGCTTTGCACATAGGTGGCTGGCGGGTGTTAGTTTCTCCAACTTTAGTTGAACCGAGTGTGGCTACGCCCGGTCCTTGCGAAGGTTAAAAGAGCACCAACTTGACAAACTATCATTGTGGTTTTGATGCGTAGGTAAGAACGGTTCTTGCTCAGCCCGTAGCAGCCACGTAAAACTTGCAACTACAAAGTAGAGGACGTCTAACTTGTTTTTGCAGGGCATGTTGTGATGTGATATGGTCAAGACGTGATGAGATATAAGTTGTTGTATGAGATGATCATGTTTTGTTGAAGTTATCGGCAACAGGCAAAAGCCTTATGGTTATCTCTCTATTGCATAAGATGCAAGCACCAAATAATTGCTTTACTTTATCGCTATGCGATAGCAATAGTTGCAAGAGCAATTGTTGGCGAGACAACCATGTGACGACACATATATATAGATCAAGATGATCGAGATCATGGTGTCATGCCGGCGACGATGGAGATCATGATGATACTTTGGAGATGGAGATCAAAGGCACAAGATGATGATGGCCATATCATGTCACATATTTTGATTGCATGTGATGTTTATCTTTTATACATCTTATTTTTCTTAGTTCGACGGTAGCTTTATAAGATGATCTCTCACTAATTATCAAGGTACAAGTGTTCTCCCTGAGTATGGACCGTTGCGAAAGTTCTTCGTGATGAGACACCATGTGATGATCGGGTGTGATAGGGTCTACGTTCAAATACAATGGGTGCAAAACAGTTGCACACGCGGAATACTCAGGTTAAACTTGACGAGCCTAGCATATAACAGATATGGCCTCGGAACACAGAGACCGAAAGGTCGAGCGTGAATCTTATAGTAGATATGATCAACATAGTGATGTTCACCATTGAAACTACTCCATCTCACATGATGATCGGACATGGTTTAGTTGATATGGATCACGTGATCACTTAGAAGATTAGAGGGATGTCTGTCTCAGTGGGAGTTCGTAAGTAATATGATTAATTGAACTTTAATTTATCATGAACTTAGTCCTGGTAGTATTAGAATATCTATGTTGTAGATCAATATCTCGCGATGTTGCTCCTAGTTTATTGTGTTCCTAGAGAAAAATTATGTTGAAAAATGTTAGTAGCAATGATGCGGATTGGATCCGTGATCTGATGATTATCCTCATTGCTGCACAGAAGAATTATGTCTTTGATGCACCACTAGGTGACAGACCTATTGCAGGAGTAGATGCAGACGTTATGAACGTTTGGCTAGCTCAATATGATGACTACTTGATAGTTTAATGCACCATACTTAACGGCTTAGAATCGGGACTTGAAAGACGTTTTGAACGTCATGGACCATATGAGATGTTCCAGGAGTTGAAGTTAATATTTCAATCAAATACCCAAGTTGAGAGATATGAAGTCTCCAACAAGTTCTATAGCTAAAAGATGGAGGAGAATAGTTCAAGCAATGAGCATGTGCTCAGATTGTCTGGCTACTACAATCGCTTGAATCAAGTGGGAGTTAATCTTCCAGATAAAATAGTGATTGACAAAATTCTCTAGTCACCATCACCAAGTTAGTAGAACTTCGTGATGAACTATGATATGCAAGGGCTAACGGAAACGATTCCCAAGCTATTCGTAATGTTGAAATAGACGAAGGTAGAAATCAAGAAAAATATCAAGTGTTGATGGTAGACAAGACCACTAGTTTCAAGAAAAGGGCAAAGGGAAGAAGGGGAACTTCAATAAGAACGGCAAGCAAGTTGTTGCTCAAGTGAAGAAGCCCAAGTCTGGTCCTAAGCCTGAGACTAAGTGCTTCTACTGCAAAGGAACTGGTCACTGGAAGCGGAACTGCCCCAAGTATTTGGCGGATAAGAAGGATGGCAAAGTGAACAAAGGTATATTTGATATACAGATTATTGATGTGTATTTTATTAGTGTTCGTAGCAACCCCTCGGTATTTGATACTGTTCAGTTGCTAAGAGTAGTAACTCGAAATGGGAGTTGCAGAATGAATAGAGACTAGTTAAGCGTGAAGTGACAATGTGTGTTGGAAGTGGTTCCAAGATTGATATGATCATCATCGCATACTCCCTATACTTTCGGGATTAGTGTTGAACCTAAATAAGTTTTATTTGGTGTTTGCGTTGAGCATGAATATGATTTGATCATGTTTATTGCAATATGGTTATTCATTTAAGTAAGAGAATAAATTGCTGTTCTGGTTACATGAATTAAACCTTATATGGTTACACACCCAATGAAAATGGTTCGTTGGATCTCGATCGTAGTGATACACATATTCATAATGTTGAAACCAAAAGATGCAAAATTAATAATGATAGTGCAACTTATTTGTGGCACTGCCGTTTAGGTCATATTGGTGTAAAGCGCATGAAGAAACTCCATGCTGATGGAATTTTGGAATCACTTGATTATGAATCACTTGATGCTTGCGAACCATGCCTTATGGGCAAGATGACTAAGAATCCGTTCTCCGGAACAATGGAGCAAGCAACTGACTTATTGGAAATAATACATACTGATGTATGCGGTCCGATGAGTGTTAAGGCTCACGGCAAGTATCATTATTTTCTGACCTTCACAGATGATTTGAGCAGATATGGGTATATCTACTTAATGAAACACAAGTCTAAAACAGTTGAAAAGTTCAAAGAATTTCAGAGTGAAGTGGAGAATCATCGTAACAAAAATAGAAGTTTCTACGATATGATCGCAGAAGTAAAATATTTGTGTTACGAGTTTGGCCTTCAATTAAAACAATGTGAAATAGTTTCACTACTCACGCTACCTGGAACACCACAGTGTGATGATGTGTCCGAACATCGTAACCGTACTTTATTAGATATGGTGCGATCTATGATGTCTCTTACCAATTTACCACTATCGTTTTGGGGTTATGCATTAGAGACAACTATATTCATGTTAAATAGGGTACCATCTAAATCCGTTGAGACGACATCATATGAACTATGGTTTGGCAAGAAACCTAAGCTGTCGTTTCTTAAAGTTTGAGGTTGCAATGCTTATGTGAAAAAGTTTCAACCTGATAAGCTCAAACCCAAATTGGAGAAGTGCGTCTTCATAGGATACCCAAAAGGAAATGTTGGGTACACCTTCTATCACAGATCCGAAGGCAAGATATTCGTTGCTGAGAATGGATCCTTTCTAGAGAAGGAGTTTCTCCCGAAAGAAGTGAGTGGGAGGAAAGTAGAACTTGATGAGGTAACTGTACCTGCTCCCTTATTGGAAAGTAGTTCATCACAGAAATCTGTTCCTGTGACTACAACACCGATTAGTGAGGAAGCTAATGATGATGATCATGTAACTTCAGATCAAGTTACTACCGAACCTCGTAGGTAAACCAGAGTGATCCGCACCAGAGTGGTACGGTAATCCTGTTCTGGAGGTCATGTTACTTGACCATGACGAGCCTACGAACTATGAGGAAGCGATGATGAGCCCAGATTCCGCGAAATGGCTTGAGGCCATGAAATCTGAGATGAGATCCATGTATGAGAACAAAGTATGGACTTTGATTGAATTGCCCAATGATCGGCGAGCCATTGAGATTAAATGGATCTTCAAGAGGAAGACGGACGCTGATAGTAGTGTTACTATCTACAAAGCTAGGATTGTCGCAAAAAGGTTTTCGACAAGTTCAAGGTGTTGACTACGATGAGAGTTTCTCACTCGTATCTATGCTTAAGTCTGTCCGAATCATGTTAGCAATTGCCGCATTTTATGAAATCTGGCAAATGGATAAACAAAATTGCATTCCTTAATGGATTTATTAAAGAAGAGTTGTATATGATGCAACCAGAAGGTTTTGTCAATCCTAAAGGTACTAACAAAATATGCAAGCTCCAGCGATCCATCTATGGACTGGGGCAAGCATCTCGGAGTTGGAATATACGCTTTGATAAGTTGATCAAAGCATATAGTTTTATACAGACTTACGGTGAAGCCTGTATTTACAAGAAAGTGAGTGGGAGCACTACAGCATTTCTGATAAGTATATGTGAAAGACATATTGTTGATCGGAGATAATGTAGAATTATTCTGCAAAGCATAAAGGAATGTTTGAAAGGAGTTTTTCAAAGAAAGACTTCGGTGAAGCTTCTTACATATTGATCATCAAGATCTATAGAGATAGATCATTACACTTGGTAAGTTTTTCAATGAGTACATACCTTGACAAGATTTTGAAGTAGTTCAAAATGGAACAGTCAAAAAGGAGTTCTTGCCTGTGTTACAAGGTGTGAAGTTGAGTAAGACTCAAAACCCGACCACGGCAGAAGATAGAGAGAGAATGAAAGTCACTCCCTATGCCTCAGCCATAGGTTCTATAAAGTATGCCATGCTGTGTACCAGACCTATTGTATACCCTGCCCTGAGTTTGGCAAAGGAGTACAATAGTGATCTAGGAGTAGATCACTGGACATTGGTCAAAATTATCCTTAGTGGAATAAGGATATGTTTCTCGTTTATGGAGGTGACAAAAGGTTCGTCGTAAAGGGTTACGTAGATGCAAGTTTTGACACTGATCCAGATGACTCTAAGTCTCAATCTGGATACATATTGAAAGTGGGAGCAATTAGCTAGAGTAGCTCCATGCAGAGCATTGTTGACATAGAAATTTGCAAAATACTTACGGATCTGAATGTGGCAGACCCGTTGACTAAACTTCTCTCACAAGCAAAACATGATCACACCTCAGTACTCTTTGGGTGTTAATCACATAGCGATGTGAACTAGATTATTGACTGTAGTAAACCCTTTGGGTGTTGGTCACATGTCGATGTGAACTATGGGTGTTAATCACATGGTGATGTGAACTATTGATGTTAAATCACATGGCAATGTGAACTAGATTATTGACTCTAGTGCAAGTGAGAGACTGAAGGAAATATGCCCTAGAGGCAATACTAAAGTTATTATTTATTTCCTTATATCATGATAAATGATTATTATTCATGCTAGAATTGTATTAACCGGAAACATAATACATGTGTGAATACATAGACAAACAGAGTGTCACTAGTATGCCTCTACTTGACTAGCTCATTGATCAAAGATTGTTATGTTTCCTAACCATATACATGAGTTGTCATTTGATTAACGGGATCACATCATTAGGAGAATGCTGTGATTGACTTGACCCATTCCGTTAGCATAGCACTTGATCGTTTAGTTTTGTTGCTATTACTTTCTTCATGACTTATACATGTTCCTATGACTATGAGATTATGCAACTCCCGTTTACCGCAGGAACACTTTGTGTGCCACCAAACGTCACAACGTAACTGGGTGATTATAAAGGTGTTCTACAGGTGTCTCCAAAGGTACTTGTTGGGTTGGCGTATTTCGATATTAGGATTTGTCACTCCGATTGTCGGAGAGGTATCTCTGGGCCCTCTCGGTAATGCACATCACTTAATCCTTGCAAGCATTGCAACTACTGAGTTAGTTGCAGGATGATGTATTACGGAACGAGTAAAGAGACTTGCCAGTAATGAGATTGAACTAGGTATTGAGATACCGACGATCGAATCTCGGGCAAGTAACATACCGATGACAAAGGGAACAACGTATGTTGTTATGCGATCTGACCGATAAAGATATTCGTAGAATATGTGGGAGCCAATATGAGCATCCAGGTTCCGCTATTGGTTATTGACCGGAGACGTGTCTCGGTCATGTCTACATTGTTCTCGAACCCGTAGGGTCCGCATGCTTAAGGTTTCGATGACAATTATATTATGAGTTTATGAGTTTTGATGTACCGAAGGAGTTCGGAGTCCCGGATGAGATCGGGGACATGACGAGGAGTCTCGAAATGGTCGATACGTAAAGATCAATATATTGGACGACTATATTCGGACATCGGAAAGGTTCCGAGTGATTCGGGTATTTTTTGGAGTACCGGAGAGTTACGGGAATATGTATTGGGCCTTATTGGGCCATACGGGAAAGAAGGAAAAGGGCCTCAAGGGTGGCCGCACCCCTCCCCTTGGTCTGGTCCGAATTGGACTAGGGAAGGGGGGCGCCCCCTTCCGGCAAATCCTATTTGACGCTCGTTAGCGTCAGCACGTTGCGCTTTCGCTGAGGCGAGCCTCCGGTTGGGCCGGCCCACATAAAGGGATTTTGCGTTTAGTTTGATTCGCTCGCTGCTGCTTCCTTCTCTGTTCCTTCTGGTTTTTTTTCTTTTTTCTTCTATGGTTTTTTGCTTCCAATTTTCCCACTGTTTTGTCCGGTTTTCTATTGTTTTGTTCCGGGTTTTTTTTCCTGTTTTGGTTCCTTTTTTCTTTCATTTTTTTCTTTTATCTTTCCTTTTTATTTTTTGTTTCTGTTTTTCTTCTCTTTATTGCGTATTATATAAAAAGTTCATTGTGTATTAAAAAAAGTTCATCGTATTCAGTAAATGTTCATCTTATATTATGAAAAAGTTCATCGTGTATTATTAAAATGTTCAGCGTGTATTATGAAATTGTTCAACGTATATTAAGAAATGTTCATTGTGTATTTAAATTTTTTTCATCATGTATTAAAAAATTGTTCAATGTATACTAAAAATGTACATTTGTGTACTTAAAATTTGTTCAGTGTTTGTTTACAGAAAAATATCACTCTATTTTAAAATTTGTTCAACGTATATCATTAAAATATTGAATTTTTTAAAAAGCATTTGGCGCTGGCTTTCATACTTTAAGGCTGGTGCTGAGTTTATATGGTTGTACGTTGCTAGCTCGGCTGGCTAGGCACGCTAGAATCCACAATGTGGTCGGGAGTTCGATCTCAAGCGTGAGCCTATTTTTATCGAATTTTCGCTAGACGGGTGATAATTGGGCCGGCCCGTTTGCGCGTCGCTTCAGCGAAGCCGCAACGATCGGACTAGGGAGTCCTAGTAGGACTCCACACTTGGCGTGCCCCCTCCTAGGGCCGGCCTCCTCCTCCCTTGCTCCTTTATATACGGGTGGAGGCCTCCTCCTTCCTTGATCCTTTATATACGGGTGGAGGGGGGCACCCCAAAGACACAACAATTGATCATTGATATCTTAGCCGTGTGTGGTGCCCCCTTCCACCATAATCCTCGATAATATTGTAGCGGTGCTTAGGCGAAGTCCTGCGACGGTAGAACATCAAGATCGGCACCACGCCGTCGTGCTGGCGAAACTCTTCCCCGACATTCTGCTGGATCGGAGTCCGGGGATCGTCATCGAGCTGAACGTGTGCTAGAACTCGGAGGTGCCGTAGTTTCGGTGCTTGATCGGTCGGGCCGTGAAGACGTACGACTACATCAACCGCGTTGTGCTAACGCTTCCGCTTTCGGTGTACGAGGGTACGTAGACAACACTCTCCTCTCTCGTTGCTATGCATCACCATGATCTTGCGTGTGCGTAGGAATTTTTTTTTAAAATTACTACGTTCCCCAACAGGAAGCACACGAGTGGGGCCGGGGTGGCCGGAGTCGACGGCACCGACGAGCGGAGCGGCGACGTAGTTCGGACATCGACGGACTCGACGCCGCAGGGCACGGCAGGAGCAACGGGTGGTTGCTACGGCCCCGTGGTGACGCGCTACGCGCGGTGATGCGCTCTGTTTTGAGCTCCGGTGTGGGTGGCCACGGCGGCGAGGAGCTCAGGCGGCGGCGCGTGCGGGCAGGCGAGGTGTGTCAGCTACGGCTTGCAGCAGAGAAAACAGAGAGGGGGGTTCGAGTCAGGAGCTCACGGCGGGGAAGATGAACAGGTCAGCTGGCTCTGGGGTGGCCGGACGGTGCCATGACGTTGCCGGTGATCTCGGACGGCCGAGGAGGAAGACCGCGGCGTTGGGGACGAAGCAGAGCTCCTGGCGCCGCTTGACCGCGTGGAGAGGACGAAGACGTCGTGGCAGAGCTCGGGGACAGCTCAGAGAGGCAAGGGAGAGGCGGCGGCTACGGCAACGATGAGCGGCAGCGACGAGCTCCGCTCGGTGGGGGGGAGAGGAAGCCAGAGGAGGGGGAGAAGGCACGGGAGAGGGAGAGAGCTCGAGGGAGTGAGACAGGGTCCAGGGGTCGCGTGGCGTCGAGGAGGAGCTTCGAGGCGTCCGGTGAGGCAGGCGAGCAGGGAGGAGGCGTGGCGCCTCGCGCACATGCGCTCTCCCGCCTCTGCCTACTGGCAAAGGTTAGGGATGACTGGCACCAGACCAGTGGGCTGGGCTGTCCACTGGGCCGACCAGGTAAGCCCAGGTAAAACTCTCTCTCTTCTCTGTTTTCTATTTTCTTTTCTGCAATTTGTTTTGGTTTTAGTTTTAACACCAAATCATTTTATAAAATCCTGAAAATAATTATGTGGCTAGAACTAAACTATACAAAACCACATAAAATGTTCCAGAATTATTGGACATATATTAATTATATAAAGAATATATATCCAATGCAAATAGTTATTGAATTAATTCAAAGGCCCAAAATAAATATTTCTGAGACTCCAAAAATATTGGTTTGAGTTTTACCTCTTGCCAATATTTTTATAGCTTGACAGGAACATTTTCTTGGGTTTATTTGAAACAATTTTTAATGTTGATCATTTTTGTAAAAGACTTCTGAGGCTTCCCACTTTCCCCAATTCAACTTTCATAAATATATACATGATGCATGAATGCTTGTGCAACTAGTTACAACCAATTCTAGGGCTGTGACAGCTGTGATCCATAATTTGGCCACGTTGATAATGAGTGTAAGTAGAATAGGCGGTGGGGCATATTTTTGGCGGAAAACCCTAGCGTTCCGCTCGTTCCAAACAGTCCATGAGATAAGCATGGTGAGGGATGCCATGGCATGCCAGTTTGGAGTGCGGTTGTCAGTCTGATTATCCCACCATTGCTTGACGGAGTCATGAAGCTGCCACTCGGAGGTGTTGACGTGAGGCAAACCAAGCTTGTCGATGATTGCTCTCCAAAGCCTAATTGTGTATCGACACTTGAAGAAGAGATGGGGTCCCGTTTCTTGCTCTCTCTTGCATAGCGTACATAAGCCACAATTTGCCCAACCGCGCCTCTCCAGTCGGTCGGCGGTCCAAATTCGATCTTGCAGGGCTAGCCAAGTAAAAAAATTCACCTTGAAGGGGGGGGGGGGGCAAGCCTTCCAAACCATGCGTTCCATGGGGGAGAGAGTCAAGCCAAGGAATTGTGCCTTGTAAGCGGTGGCCGTTGTGTAGATCCCATCATTTGCCTGCTTCCAAATAATCTCATCCTCGGTTTTCTCATCAAGGTGGACGTCATGCAGCAGCATCCACAAGGTGAAAAATTCACGAATGTGGCCAACAGTGACATCGATATTGGGGTTGATTTTCAAAATCCACGCCTCTCCCTTGAGGGCTTCACTCATCTTCCAGTTCTTCCTTCTCGAGGCCTGATAGATTAACGGTGCTATGTCCTTGGGCTTGCGCCCGAGGAGCCCAGGGGAATCCCAGAACGGAGTTTTGGCACCATCCCCAACAGTGATAGTTGTAGAGGCGTAGAAGAAGCCGAGGTCCTCGACGGAAGATTTGCATTTATGCAAATCTGGAACATGCAAAGAGGAATCTAGAGAATTATTTGCAAGTCTGTGCTAGAAGAACGTATACCCTCCCTGCCTCCAATCGCTCCTCCGAGCGACAGGAGGAAAAATCAAGCCGCCGCCTGGGCTTCCCCTTCTCCGCCATCCTCCTCCAACGCTGTCGCCAGAGGGTGCGACTGGGCGAAGCCCGGCAGGCACCGGCGAGGCGGCGACGATCGGTCGTCCTCTCGCATGGTGGACTCGGCGCGGGCCGGGGCTACTAGGATGGAGTGCGGCGCTGGCGGTGCGTGCCAGATCAAGGCAGTGCCGGTGGCATGGCAGATGCGCACCGGGCGACATGGGGCAGAGCGAGCTCGAGGATCAGCAGCGGCGGCTTCGCGGCGGCTAGACCTGACCCACGGGGGTGCAGGTTGCGGATGACCAACTACATTGTTGCTGTGAATGCTGCTCCTCACGGCACCGATGGAATGTCTCCCTGCCAGGATGGACGTCTGGCTGCCGAGAGCCTGAGAAGCCGCCAAAAAGGACTCAGACTGAATAAAAGCACTTAACTTATGGCACTCGCCAAAAATAGGGCCACACATCTCTCCCGTCGGTTTTTTTAGGCCAAACACATGCGTTATTGCTCAATAACTTAAGGAATACAATTGATATGAGGTGGTTGCAGGAGCCAAACATAGCGACCCGCTGCAAGATTTATCACGTAACTAGTGAGACTTTGGGCCTCATTGTTCATACTTCTGCCTTCGAAAATGAAGGAACATGAATGAAAATCTAAGGATATTTATTTATTTATTTTTTAAAAAGGAGGATAACCCCCGCCTTTGCATCAGAATGATGCATGCAGCCATATATTATTAATAGTGCAAAATTCGGAAGGTGAACAACATCGACCCGGAAATAAAGCGCAAAACATACCCTGAGACCTTATACCTCGGGATAGTAACTCCTCCAGATTGTCACTAACCCTACGATACAAGACCTAACATAAATGAAAAATACATAACTCATAGGTTATGCCTTCAAGAAGGAATCACCACACGTGCGCCGATGATGGCAAATCCACCACAAAGTTGAACTCCAGATTCTCATCCCCAAAGCCAAGCTTCAATCCATCACCTTCAACAACAACACGACGCAGGCGCGCGACGACATAGCCCGATCAGAGATCTTGTGTTTCTACCAGAGGGCAATAACTCGTCGTTGAAGCCGTCTGTACCCCCCCCCTATTCGTCTACCGACGCGTCGATAGCCAAATACCTCCAGAGGAGACAACGGAAGACAAAGATGTCCCATACCACCAGGCTCCCACTACCGTCGCACCACCTTCGATCCAACAACAATAGGCTAAACATGACACCACCACTAGCCACCGTGCATCACCTGCCGGAAGTAGACATGACTTGACGTCTTCATATAAGACGTCATGCATAGCATCCGCTGGTAGCGCATCAATCGGTGGCTTCACCTACAGACGACGGGGCACCGCCCGACAACTCCAAAAGAGGCACATGTGTCACCTATCGAGCCGTATCGTAGTCGATTTGTTGATGGAAGGGACATCCCATACTGCCACCGGCTTGAAAAGTCTGTCACCACCTCGAGATCAGGACTCCGAGTCGCCCACATGACCCCGCAATCCATCGTCATTGATGAAGAGGGGCCGCCGCCCCGATTCCCGGCGCTACAGGGAGTACCCACCGTTGCGCCAGCCACTGTCATCGCCCATAGAACGGCAACCGCCACCGCGATCCCACATCAAGTGCCATCGACATCGGAGGAAGCTTCGGCGGCCATGCCCTTCCTGCGACAAGCCTGGATAAGGGATCCCAAGATTTGCCACCACCGGTGTTGCCACAATGACCTACCACCCGGCCTGTCATCCCCGGCGGAGGGGACACTGCCACCACCATCGGCGGATCTGGGCCAATCATCGTTGTCACCACCGCCAAGACCGGATCTAGGCAGAATTCCGCCACTGGCCACACCAACCCCACATCCTTCCTCTACCCACGCCTAGTCGATCAACACATCACGCCTAGCCGAGCTCCAGCCGCGCCGCCATGCCCTGGATCAGCATGACGCCGTCGCTGAAGCTGTTGTCCCGCATCACGCGACATCGAGCGAGGCCAAGGGAGATCAGCGCCGCCGCCAACGCCAACCAGATCCGCGGCACGCACTAGCGGAGGTGAAGAGAGGGAGCTGGAGGAGGAGGACTAGCCCCGGTAGCTATGGTTCGCCCCTCGGTGGCCTGCGGGAGCGACGCGAGGGGGTACACGACGGAGCACACCAATGCAGCTAATCCTCTAAATCCACCTAAGGATATTAACTTAATCTCCGTAATAATACGAGCATGTTTGACACAAGTTCTTTGCAATCTGATGCAATCTGATCGCTTGCCAAAGCCAAAGCCCCCCATTCGTATCAAAGATCTTACCCTGCGGCGATAGGGGCGAACCCTAGCGTACCACCGGAGTCCCCTCCCCTCCAGGACCTCCTACCCCGCCGCCTCCGCCGCAAGGCTCAGCCGAGCAACGCCCGGCCAGCGTGTGCGGAAGCGGGGATCTCTTTCCTCTCTGCTTGGGGGCTGGGCTAGCGCGGGATGGATCTTCTCAGACGAAGGTGTGGGGCTGCCGCGGGGTTCCTCGGCGTGGCAGCGGGCGGGCAGGGCGGCGACATGTGTGTCCCTGGGCAGCGCGGTGGCGTACTGCTGCTTCTCAAAGGTGCGGCATCTGCGAGGGCTTTGTCTCGAGCGAGTGCGTGAGGGCGGCGCTCTCGCCTGGTCTAAAATGATGTGTCTCTAGGGCTGTGTTCGCGGCGCAGGTGGTGGATCGGCGTGGGTTGCGGCCAGTTAGGGCTTACGGTGGTCGCCGTCCTCAGGCAGTGGTGGTAACTGGTGATGGTGGAGGGAGGTAGAGTGCATGCTGTGTTCTGGGCTGGTCCGACCGGATATGTTTCGGGGGGCAATGAGCGGCACGCGCTGAGGCGTGGCTGGCTTGGGTCACGGTCGGCTACATCTGCAGTGGTCGGTGGAGGTGGCGGCGGTGCGGTAACAGTGGTGCTCGAGCTCGTCCGATGGCGGTCACGCTGATGGCAATGGTGGCCGGAAGTGAGGGAGCGTTCCTGACGACTTCGAAGCTTGGAGCTCGCCAGGCGACGCGGGTTGGGAAGTGGCCCGGTGTGGCTCCTGCTCCGGCCGTGGATGGCTCCACGGCAGCTTGACAGATTGCCTGCGGCGGCGGAGGCTGGCATGTTCCGACGTCGGCCCGTCCGTGGGTGATGTCTACTACGCAACTTTATTCTGTAGACATGTGTTGGGCCTCCAAGCGCAGAGTTTTGTAGGATAGTAGCAATTTTTCCTCAAGTGGATGACCTAAGGTTTATCAATCCATGGGAGGCGTAGGATGAAGATGCACTACACAACAACACTACATTCCCAACAGCCTAGTTGGCCGGGAAAACAACTTCCCTCAACTAACAGTCGGTCTGGAAAGACTATTGCTGACAGATCGTGTCTGTTGGGGAAAGTCCATATGGGAAAGCCCTTTCCCGACCGACTACTTGACGGCTATGGTGTATCTTTCCCGACCGACAAGTTGTTGGGCTTGCCATGGGCCTTTCCCGACCAACAGCCCATTGGGGTAGCCGTGGGCCTTTCCCGACCAACTATCGGATGGGAATTCTTTCTCGACCAACATTCTGTTGGGCCTGGTTTTTGCCTTTCCCAACCGACTGTCGGGTAGGGTCAGACGGTGTTTCCTTTTGCGACAAAAAATTCATCTACATTTTGTTTATCCAATCACAGCTTTAACTAACAAATGGTACTGATTGTCACATACATATAGTTCATGTGCTCTAAGCATAATCATGAAGACGTCATACATCAGGTTCACATCAAGTGCACCAAACATTCTTTATTCCATTAACTAATGGTCACATACATACACTTCATTCTGTTCTGAACATAACCACAAATACACCATACATCAGGTTCAACAAAGGACAGCTAAAAGACTACAAGTATGAGAGATCAATTGTACAAAATGAAAAGTAAAACATTCAGTTGACGCGGATCGCTGGCTTCGTGGTTCATTGTGAGTCGAGTCCTTATGTTTGCTTCCTACAAAAGTTAAACAAGTCTCCCTTATTAGAATGCTCAATTAATTTATGAAATTGAATGCAGGCAGAATTCATGTGTGCACTGTGCACACGCAACAACAGAAAGAAGAATACACTTACCTAATCTACAAAACTAGAATTCTGGTCGTGAAGACGGCCAATCAACATCCAGCAACAGCGATGCATCATTTACTTTGTATGATTGCTAATCATATGGTGTCCTGGGGATATATTTAAGTTACTGTACATAGGTACTAGCAGCCAATATTCCAACACTTGTTTCCAAAAAAATAAACATAAAACTTTATAGATAGTGGATAATGTGAGCTGGAAGCAAAATAAATATAACTGTGACTCTTTCAGTAGATGTACAGAATTCTAGTAGTTCACACTGGATATTGCTAGCTGATAGCTAATTATAGATGCGACTCTTTATGAATGCCCAAAAGTATCGTCTTAGCTCACCTAACATTGTTTTGGGCAGGAAGGGAGAACACTTATAAGGTAGTGAACGGCGAAAAATAATCACTTGACTATCCTACTATAAGTGAATGGCAGTGTAACTACTACATTGTACTAACATTCGCCATACTTTTTGTTAAACAGATAGAGGTCAACATCCATGTAAACCACCTTTCTAAGAGCATTTCTATCTTATGAACCTGCATTATCTATGACCATTTAGGTATATGCTCCAGGAACTAATTAAGTTGTGCACTTTTTCTGTTGATATTAAGACCTGCTATAGCTTCCTCCATTGCTTGATGATGCACTGTATATTTTTACACCTTCATATCCAAAACCATTTCCTTTCTTGTCTATGTACCCCTGACACGACAGAGGTAAGAATATATTTGGTGCTTTTGTTTTTTGTACAGATGGAAAAAAATATAGGGATACCAGTAGAGCGACTACAGAAACTTTGACAGTTCTTCATATCCACAACCCTTTTACTCAAGGAGTAAGGGGAACATGATGCAAGGAATGCAACTTCAGCACTTGGACAGTAGTAATTAGAAGAAAGTAGGAAATTACATTAGAGTTTCCTGTTTAATGTAACCCAGTTTTCTCTTTGTTTATTTCTTGGATCATCTTTCAGACATATCAAGCATACCAATTACTGTGGTAGTTTCAGATTAACACCTGAGATTAGTATGCCATGATATTAATAGCAAATGGCCAGGAATGACATATATGGCACAATTTATATATATTGCTCATGGTCTACACAGGAGGAGGAGGAGGAGCGGGAATAGCTAGTGAATGTAAAGTAACTTTATTGAAGGATAACCAAATTACCTGATAAATCTCATTCAAAGAGACAAGAAATAGGCCAAAGACGCAAGTTTTCCTTTCATGAATGTACATATATAATATCAGTATAATCTCATGTTTTTGTTTGCCATAGAATGTATTATTGCTAAACAAGCATGATCCTGCAGGGATAACTATAGCATGTCTATATATTTGATCCTGCAGGTACGACTTAATAGCCAAACTAAGCATAATAACCCACCTTTCAGGATTCCAGGCGTCATTCCGATCCCATTGAATAGTGGCATTCCTGGTTAGTACTCTGTTTCCACCCTTCATTTGCTGGGCAATGTTTTAAATGTTCACCTACAAGATTTTACACGTGGTGTTACATTTTCCATACAAGAATAACTATAAGAAATCAAAATCTGAAATGAACAAGTTGAACACAAGTTGTTATTTGTCAAGAAAGACCAATCGTATGATAGCCAATTCAGCAAAGAAAAGCATGGTGTTCCTTCATATGCTTACCATCTCTCACCAAGTAGTCTTGTTCAGCTCAACACTAAATTTCATGAGACTGGACTTTTAGATCCCACGTGCCCAGGCACCCCCTTATCTGCACCATTCATTCAGAATATGGCACTTCGAGATGTGTGCGCTTCACTGTAGCCAATGATTTCGTTGCAGCTTCGTTGCCTCATTAAGCCCAAGAATAAGAATAGAAAACAAACAACTCTGGGTCTAGTCTAGCACTGCCTCTCTCTAGACCAAGACTGACTTTGCATGTGCATGTGGTGCGAGAGAGACAAAGTTTGAACAGTGACATGTGATGTGCTGCGTTGGTTTTTTTTTTGAATCACGGGCTGGACAACGACCTGGCTATATGCTGGGAATCTGTACTGTTCATGTAGGTAGGGATCTCTAAGACCATGACAAGTTCTGTCACCGCATGCAAAAAATGGACAAGCAGCACCTACAATAGTGCTGTCAAGTCATCTCTATTTCCATTGACAAGGTGCCTCCCTTCCCACAGCTTGAGGCGTGATGGATTAATTTTTTTGCTAGTATCACAGTGCACCCACTGCAAACGTTGTCCAAGTAGTCAGACTCATGTGGGAATCTTAGAATTGCTCAACGCACTGTACTAGGGGGTGCCGAGGCACCCAGGTGCTATGGCACCTTTTCAAAATTTCATTTATTTTAGAGAAGCGCAGATGTAGAACATATCTAAATAAAAGATTGATGCCCCTTTCTTTATTGTACACTTAACTCAATCAAGCATGTAAGCAAGACACTAATCCAGGAAGGAATCAAACTGTGCCGCACTAGCAGGACATGGTCATGAACAACATAATTAATTGGACTATGATTACCATGAGAAATATCTAGAAGTTAAATCACTGGGTGAACAGACTTTGATGGCTGCAATGGAAATTTCAAAACTTTAAAAGAGAAACTGTACTACACAAAACTGCTAGTTCTGATGTCACGTGTAGGTGAAAACACTTGCAATACTAAAGTAATCTACTTCAGCAATCGACATGCATGATCTGTGTTTAAGGAAAATCAAAAGTGTGAAAAGGGATTGTATACATTCATGACATCCACACATAAGGAGGGCCTCAGTACATGGGGTGGAGAAACTCGTCGAAGTGGTTGCAACAAGCACGTTAGATGGATAGCACTTGAGGATGAGCGCCCACGGTTCAGTTTTCTGAAGAAAAATATCACATAAGAACCAAAGCCTAAACAAAACGTTCAGTACTTGTTCACACACTGCATTGGCTGGTAGCTACTTGGAATAAACTAGGATAACATATTAGAAAAGCTTAGAAAAGCTTTATTAAAAGAAAAAATAAATATTTTTCTTTATTGTTCAGTACATATTGTTCTTTAGCTCTAATATATTACCATCAAAATACGGTGTACCAACTTCAATAAATCTAGCAGCCAAATTAGTTATAGACAAAGCATTACCTAATATATAACCATCAAACTACAGTCTAACAACTTCAAAAAATCTAGCAGCCAAATTTGTTATAGATAAAGCATTACTTGGATATTCAGCTCATCAATTTTATAAAAAAGATATGTTTTCTAGCCACTATTTCTTGTTCTTTTTATTATTTTAGGTATTCACGTCAGTTTTGAATTAAAGTGTCAGGCTCCAAGCTACTAAATCAGAACATCATATACTGAAAGAAAGAAAAAGAGCCTGGACACACCACATCTTATGAAAAAAATTCATCTAAAACTGAAATTACTTCGAGTCATCATATACCAACAGATATAACGATTTCTAGGCAAAGAACAACCACATATAGTACACTAAATCACAGACGAAGAAACATAATATTGAAGGATTTGAGAGAGTGAGAGAGAGAGAGGGAGATAGAGAGACTTGACGATAGCCCATACTCAAGTCAAGGTTTTGACAAGGCAATAGATCCAACAACTGATCACGAGGACCAATCGATGGAGATATCATCTTTCTTCAACACACACACACACAAAGATATCCCTTAACATGAACTAAGTCAGACAAGCTTTATCTTCCAACTCTCCAAGTTGTTGTTTAGCTCAACCAACTAGCTCAGGGATATCCAACACAGATTCTTGGAGAAGGGGTGATTTATAAGAAAACCCATTTAATCACTAACTCAACATACCGGTCAGGTGACAACCAGGTAATACTTCCGAGAAGATCTTTGGAAAATCACGAACCACCGATATGTTAGTAAGCTAGAGAACAATCTTGCTTTTCAGGGCAAGACGATATGATCAAATAAGCAAGGATAGACACAATCCCAACTCTTGATCGAAGAGTGCACCAGGAAAATGTACTAGGTAGAACGATCAATCTTAGAATGATGATTCAATAGCCAACACGCTAAGAATGAGAATATTGTCCATTAACTACCAAGCAACGAGGTTGCTAGGAGTATCGATTTCACACATCACAGTTCACTTGTCGGCATTCCGGTTATGGCAACACGGGACCGAGGAATGAACGATGATGGCGAGAGTATCACTGCATCAAGAATTCATAAGAGAAGGTGCAATTCTCATGACGTTCCTGACATAATAGAGAGAGGGAGAGAGAGAGAGAGGGAGGGAGAGAGAGGGAGGGAGGGAGAGGGAGGGAGGGAGGGAGATGCCTCCGAAGATGGATATGGTCCCTTGAAGATGAACGCTAGACGTCTGGCCTTCTGAAGAAGAACCTGCCGGTGGTGATGTGTTCTGATCACTACTAGGAAAAGGGCTACTAATGGCGCACCAGTTTTGCCTACTAATGGCGCATCACTGGTGCGCTATTAGTATCATGCCTCTAGTAATTTTTACTAATGGCGCACCACTGGTGCGCCATTAGTATAGGCCACGGTGCGCCATTAGTATAGGCCACTGGTGCGCCATTAGTATTTTTGAATTTTGAAGGCGGGAAAATAGTAGTGGCGCACCGTCTAACCCCCACCGTGCGCCATTGCTATTTTTGAATTTTGAATTTGGATCTGGATCGTGATTTTTTTGCCCATTTTTGCTCGTTTTTTGGCACGATATTATTTCAAATTTTGTTCCTGTTTTTGGATCTTGTACGTTCTTTTGTCGTGTTCTTTTGCCAGAGAGGAGTTCGCCGGAGAGGAGGAGGAGGAGGTCACCGGAGAGGCGCTCGCCTACATCGCCGGAGAGGAGGAGGAGGGGTTCTCCGGAGAGGAGGAGGAGGAGGTCGCCGGAGAGGAGGAGGAGGAGGAGGTCGCCGGAGAGGAGTTCACCGGAGCATCGGAGAGGAGGAAGGAGAAACCATGAGGGGATGGGAGGAGAGGAGGGAGGAGGAGCTCATTGGAGAGGAGGGAGGAGGAGCTCACTGGAGAGGAGGGAGGAGAAACCGTGAGGGAAGGGGAGGGAAGGAAAGGAGGGAGGAGGAGGTCGCCGGAGAGGAGGAGGAGGAGGTCGCCGGAGAGGAGGAGGGTAGTATGGTGGAGGAGAGAAGGGAAGATGGAGTGGAGGAGAGGAGGAGATGGAGTGGAGGAGAGGTGGAGTGGAGGAGAAAAATGAAGGAGGAGAGGACCACACCCAGCCATATATATGGCATAGTAATGGCGCACCGCGGGCAGGTGCGCCATTACTAATTTTTTTTATTTTGAATTTTGAAGTCAGGAAGATACTAATGACACACCATGGGTAGGTGCGCCATTAGTAACTTTTTTTTTTGACTTATTTTGAATTTTGAAGGCGGGAAGATAGTAATGGCGCCCCATGGGTTGGTGCGCCATTAGTAAGTTTGATTTTTTTTAAAATTTTTTTGCCTCTCCAGATCTTAAAAGCCCCGTATCTTTTTTTCTGTTAGGTTTTTGAGGATTTTGAAAATGTTTAACAAGGTTCCCCCAATTAAATTCGGATGTAACTTTTCGAGTAGATGGTTTTTCATATAAAAAACTTTTTCATCCGAGTTCGTACGCAAAAGTTATGCCAATTTTACAAATTCTCGATAGATTTCGCAAATAAAGTCGAAATTCATATTTGTAAATTTTCACAACAACTAGACCACATATCACATGGGAAACTTATTTCCTTTTATTTTTTTGACATTTCCATCATTTTTGTTTATTTTTTTTAAACTGAAAAGGCGGTCCACGGGGGAGGGGTGCATTCGGTGGAAGTGGTGGCCAAGTTACTAATGGCGCACCGTGGGGGTGGTGCGCCATTACTAGTTGACCTAGTAATGGCGCACCACTCCCACGGTGCGCCATTAGTGCTCCGCCACGGCCAACAGGAGCTTCTGGCGCAGGTTGAGCTTGGTCTTCGTCGCAATCTGCTCGGTGCCCAGGACGACAAGGAGCCCGGATTTCCTGGTGACGGGGTGGGGATGGAGCACCTTAGAATAGGTGAGGGTTTGAGCTCGAGGGGGTGGGCGGAGGGAGTGTTTGAGGATGACAGCATGGTGCAGCGGCCAGCCGGAGAGAGCGGTGAGTGACGCGATGTTGGGCGGCGGCGCGAGTGGCGGCTCGTGGTTGGGAATTAGGGATTTCACGGTACTCGGGGGGAAAGAGCAGTGAGGTTCGTGGGCTGGGCCAAAATTTAGCGCTAAAGATTTTCACTTGCACGCGCTTGGCCCATTTAGCCACAGGCGGTCGGTCGGCGTTATTTACCGACCCATAGTTTAATGGGTTTAGGAGAATTCCCGACCGACCGCTCGATGGCAAATGTGCATGCATTCCCGACTGATAGTTTGTTAGCGTATGAATGTTTTTCTAACCAACAGTCCAACAAGAGTTTTAACAACCAAAGATCTGTTGGGAATAGACATCTTTCCCAACACACATTAGTATGGAATACATTACCGTGGTGTAGTGATGGTCTCTCTCAAACAACCCTGCAATCAAATACAAGAAATCTCTTGTGTCCCCAACACATCCAATACAATGGCAATTTTTATAGGTGCACTAGTTCGACGAAGAGAGGGTGATAAAAGTGTAATATGGATGGTAGAAATACATTTTCAAATCTGAATAAATAAAAACAGCAAGGTAGCAAATAGTAAACGGGCACAAAAACAGTATTGCAATGCTTGAAAATGAGGCCTAGAGTCCGTACTTTCGCTAGTGCAATATCTCAATAGTGCTAATATAATTGGATCATATAACTGTTAGGTTGATCTCTCCACCGAGTGGGCTCAACGGCCCATCGGGCCCTGATCTATTCGCGCCCTGATCGGGGGCGCCCAACCGTTCTATGGTTGGTGGGCCCCTGTGACCTGCGATATATAAAGAGGTGGTGGCCGGGGCGCACGGTACGAGGTTCACCGCGCCGCCTGACTCCCCACCGATATCGCCTTCCGATCTAGGGCAATCGCAATGCTCACGGGAAGCACCACTGCCACCTCTCCATCTTGATCTCTCTGCTACCACCGGCCCCTACTTCACCATGGCCGGCGCTGGATCGAGCTCATCCGCACCCAAAGAAGGTAGGTTTACTGGATGATCTAGCCTACCACGATCCATATGATCTAACAATGGTATCAGATCCATACATAGGCTAAGATTTTCGGTACAAAGAAAAGAAAATAGAGAAAGAAAAAAGATCCTTCCCCTCAAGAACCCTAAACAGGGCAAAGAAAAAATTCCTCAACAGACAAAGAAGCGCTGCCGCAAGGCCGCGCCGTTCCTCTCGATCCCGAATCGCATCGGCATGCCGAGGATTCGGGAAGAAGAACACCACCCCGAGAGGGGCAAAGGGCGCCGCTCGCCAAACCGCTCGACGGCGGCGCGCTCACCACGAGGGGAATGGGCCACCGGCGAAGGGGATGGCAACGGACGCCGCCGAAATGGGTGTTCCACCGTCGAACGCACAGGGGGAGTAGAGTTTGACTCTGCTCGCATCTCTCTCTCTAGAAGGAGGCGTGAGGTGGAAGGAGAAAGGGGGGAAAGGAAAGGGGCTCGCGCGCAGCGGCGGTTCATCGCCGTCGCCGGCGGCCGGCGAAGCCCGAAACCCCACTGCGGCACAAAGACGGCGCAGGGAGAGCGGGCACAGCCGGGCCTCGTCCTTTCTGCCATAGTAGGTGGAGAAAATGAAAGGGATAAGAGAAAAGGAGGCACGCCCGGCGCTGTGGCCGTCGACGCCGTCGGCGTCGCCGGCGACTGGCGCGGCGCGGCGACCGAGCAGCCGGCGTCGTGCGCCATGGCTTGGTACGAGAACGAGGCGAGCGGCGTGCAGGGGGAGGAAATGAGCTAGGGTTCCCCCCCCCACGACGGCGCTGGATGGTTTTGTTCGAGCGATACGCACGCGTGGACGTCGGATCTATTCGGACGGCCATGATTGAATACCTAACCGGCATAGTGGGCCGTTGGGCCGAAAGCTGAGGAGGCAGCGGGCGCAGCCGCGCGAGCTGGGCCGACGCCGTAGCCACGGGCGGCCCAGGCTGAGTCTAGGCAGGCTGCTGCTGTTTCTCATTTGAAGTTTGTTTTTTGTCCAGTTTTTTGATAGATTTCAAATAGTGTTTTCTATGCAAAAATTTTCCAACGAAAATTTTGTTTAGAAGATAGAAAAGTAAATAGAAAATGTTTCTGAAAATGCAAATAGAAAATTTTCAGAAAAAGAAATGTTCATGAATTTTTATAAAGAAAATAATAAAGTTCATGATTTTTTATTCGGTCAAAGAAAAGTTTCTGTAAAGAGTAAAAAATTTGTGAATTTTTATTCATATTTTTCCGCTGCATAAATAATTAATGCTCTTTTACACAGAAAATAAAAGTTAATATATAGTATTAAGTTTTTTAAGAGCATGTTAAAGTCATTATTAAAATGAATATGGTTATGTTATTGTTGAAGACCAACGTTATTAATAACATGATCATGTTTTATTATTGAAAATTAAAGGTGCACTTATTTCTAATATTTGCCCAACGGTAATATAGATTTAATTGCATAGACAATTATATGTTTAATTTGTCCAACGTTAGATTAACGCATATGATTGTTATATTGATGTCACTTAAATTGTGATTTCCGGAGGCTTTCACTTGATGAGTTGCCTAAAAGAAGTTCCGACACTCAGAGGTGACAATCACACCGAGTGAAGGAAGAAAGTTGAACTGGCATTTGTTTGTGCTGATCTGGACTAGGTTCTGGATGAACCACAGCCGGTCAGACCTACAGAGCCAGTAAGAGAGACTACTGAGGATGATGCTGCATGGGCTAAAAGGAAGGGGGATTATGCTCCTTTGGAGATGTCCTACATCATAGCCAACCAAAAGTGGGTCAATGCAAATAAAAAATGCATGGCCTTTATAAAGAATACAATTGAGAGCACCATTGTGGGCTCCATTGCAAAGTGCGCATCAGCAGCGGAGTTGCTGACAAAGATAAAGAGCCAGTTCACTGGCTCTTCAAAGATATATGCCACCCAAGTGTTAAAACAACTTGTGAAAGAACAATACACAGGTGGTGGAATAAGAGAGCACATCCTGAGGATGAGCAATATGGCAGCAAAGTTAAAGCCCATGGATGAGGATCTGGAGATCAAACCAAAGCTCCCGGTCCATCTGGTCATGGCTTCACTGCCAAAGGAGTTTGAAACTTTTGTTGTGAACTATAATATGTCACCTGGAACATGGGACATAGAAAAGACAATTGCTATGTGTGTCCAAGAAGAGGATAGACTAAAAGCTTCACATGGTGGAACACTCAACTATGTGAAGGATCATAAGAAAAAGAACTACAATCAAAACAACAAAAGTTCTCCTTCAAAGCCACAAGGAAAAGCTCCCTATCAGCATCAGCGTCAGCAATAGTCTTTCCCAATGGACAAAGACCAATGTCTCCACTATAAGCAGACCGGGCATTACAAGAAAGACTGCCCTGTTTGGCTGAAGTCCTTAATGGCAAAGCAAGGGATTCCATTCGACCCGGACTACACTAAGAAGAGAAGGAGGCATTGAAGTAGCCAATGGAATAAAAGCGGAAGTTGAAGCTGTCGGCGACATCTCCTTGGAGTTAGCTGATGGATTCAATCTTCTACTTTGAGATGTTCTTTATGTTCCTTCATGTAATAGAAACTTAATTAGCGTTTCATGTTTGGACAAAGAAAATTATGTGTGTTATTTTGGACATGGCAAGTGTGCCATCTGGTATAATAATGCTTATGTTGGTAATGCTTTACTACATGATGAGCTTTATTTGTTATCACTTCGTGAAAAAGTGCATTCTGTATGCAATGTGAATGAACATGTTTCCGCGTCGAATAAAGAACAAAAGAAAAGAAAGAGAACATTCGACTCATCGAAATTATGGAACTGTCGCTTGGGCCATATGTCAAAGGGGAGAATAGAAAGATTAGTTAAAAGTGAAATTCTTCCACAGTTAGAATTCTCAGACTTAGAACAATGTGTAGATTGCATTAAAGGAAAGTATATAAAACAAATCAAAAAAGCTGCAATCCATAGCACAAGCACACTAGAAATCATCCACACCAACATTTGTGGATCATTTCCGGTGAAAAGTGTGGATGGATATGACTCGTTCATAACATTCACAGATGATTACTCTTGCTATGGTTATATTTATCCAATTAAAGAAAAATCAGAAGCATTGGATAAATTTAAAATATTCAAAGCTGAAGTTGAAAATCAGCATGATAAAAGAATAAAGATAGTATGGTCCGACCGTGGGGGAGAGTACTACGGTCGGCACACTCCATATGGCCAAGTCCCTGGACCTTTTGGAAAGTTCTTACAGGAGACTGGCATAGTTGCCCAGTATTCAATGCCGGGTGAACCTCAGCAAAATGGAGTAGCTGAAAGGCGCAACCGTACACTTATGGATATGGTGCGCAGCATGATGAGTTATTCCAACTTGCCATTGGGATTATGGATGGAGGCACTTAAAACCGCCATTCACATTCTTAATAGAGTACCAAGAAAGTTGGTGCCCAAAACACCGTACGAGCTATGGACAGGAAGGGTGCCCTCCCTACATCACTTCAGGGTGTGGGGGTGCCCTGCTGAGGCTAAAATGTTTAATCCAAACATTGCAAAGTTAGATCCCAAAACAGTAAGTTGCCACTTCATTGGCTATCCAGACAGATCAAAAGGTTTTCGTTTCTACTGCCCAGGCAGATATACAATGTTTGTAGAAACTAGACATGCAGTCTTCTTTGAGGACGAAATGATGAGGGGGAGCTTGGTAGCTCGGAAAATTGATCTTGAGGAGAAGAGGGTGCATGCACCTAATCCGATGATTCAGGAGCCATTTTTCTCATTACCAGTTGCAACTCCACCCATGACAACCTTGGGGGTAGACCCGGAACCTGTCCGTCAGGAGCCGACTGAACCCGTTGTTGAGCATGAAAGGGAGGTGCAACAGCAAATTTTAGCAGAAGTGCCAGAAGTTGAGGCACAGAACGTGCCAGAAACTGAGGCCCTAAGAAGGTCTACAAGACCAAGAAAGTCAGCTATTTCTACTAACTTTAAAGTTTATAACACAGAAATGGTTCATATGGAAAAAGATCCCACCTCATATGAAGAAGCCATGAGAAGCCCTCATTCATCGATGTGGATGAAGGCAATGGAAGATGAGATGAAATCGATGAGTTCCAAAGATGTTTGGGACATAGAGGAAATTCCTAAAGGAGCCAAAACAGTAGGCTGTAAATGGGTCTACAAAATTAAGTATGACTCTAAAGGGAATATAGAAAAGTATAAAGCACGACTCGTGGCAAAAGGATTTACACAAAGAGAAGGGATAGATTACAATGAGACATTTTCTCCAGTCTAATGTAAGGATTCCTTCAGAATCATAATGGCATTAGTTGCTCATTTTGATTTAGAATTACATCAAATGGATGTTAAGACGACATTTCTGAATGGTGATTTAAAAGAAAATGTCTACATGAAACAGCCTAAGGGTTTTATCATGGAAGGCAAGGAAAATATGGGATGGCGCCTGAAGAAATCCATTTATGGATTAAGACAAGCCTCTCGGCAGCGGTATCTAAAGTTTAATCAAACGATTAAAAGTTTTGGATTTAAAGAAAATATAGAGGATAATTGCATTAATGCAAAGTTTAAAAATGGGAAATATATTTTCCTAATCTTGTATGTGGATTATATCCTACTTTCTAGTAGTGATGTTAGTCTACTACAAGAAACAAAGAAATACTTATCCTCAAATTTTGAGATAAGGTATTTTACGCTCACAACAACAAGTCGAGTAATGCTGCCAAAATAATAGAGATAAGGTATTATGTTGTGAAAGATAAAATCCAGGATCAAACTATAAGTCTTGAGCATATAAGGACAAAGGATATGCTTGCGGATCTGCTAACGAAAGGCTTACCACCCAATGTGTTCAAGAAACACATAGCCGGCATGGGTTTAAGGGAAAGCCTTGTGATTCCTGGATAGGCCCAAAAGGAACAAAATTTGCTTCTGATCATAATGTATGTTGTAGCTGTATGATTCTAACGGCAATTAAGCTGTGACGATGAAACATGCTCTATGTACCAATATGTGATGAAACAAATAAACTAGAAAGTATAAGGTTAAAAGTAAGAGTTGAGATCAAGGGGGAGAATGTTAGGTTGATCTCTCCACCGAGTGGGCTCAACGGCCCATCGGGCCCTGATCTATTCACGCCCTGATCGGGGGCGCCCAACCGTTCTATGGTTGGTGGGCCCCTGTGACCTGCGATATATAAAGAGGTGGGGGACGGGGCGCACGGTACGAGGTTCACCGCGGCGCCAGACTCCCCAACGATATCCCCTTCCGATCTAGGGCAATCGCAGTGCTCAAGGGAAGCACCACTGCCACCTCTCCATCTCGATCTCTCTGCTACCACCGGCCCCTACTTCACCATGGCCGGCGCTGGATCGAGCTCATCCGCACCCAAAGAAGGTAGGTTTACCGGATGATCTAGCGTACCCCGATCCAAAGGATCTAACAATAACCACCCCTCAAAGTGCGATGAAGAATCACTCCAAAGTTCCTATCTAGCGGAGAAGATAATAAGAAATCGTTTGTAGGGTACGAAACCACCTCGAACCTATTCTTTCCTAACGATCTATCCAAGAGTTCGTACTAAAATAACACCAAATAATTTCAGATTCATAATACTCAATCCAACACAAAGAACTTGAAAGAGTGCCCCAAGATTTCTACCGGAGAAACAAAGAAAAGAACATGCGTCAACCCCTATGCGTAGATTACCCCAATGTCACCCCGGGAATCCGTGGGTTGAGTGCCAAAACATATATCAAGTGAATCAAAATAATACCCCATTGTCACCACGAGTATTCCTTCGCAAGACATATATCAAGTGCTCTCAAATCCATAAAATTATTCAATCCGATAAAACGAAATCTCAAAGGGAAAACTCAATTCATCATAAGATAGAGAGGGGAAAACACCATATGATCCGACTATATTAACAAATCCCACGATACATCAAGATTGTGACATCTCAAGAACACGAGAGAGAGAGAGAGATTAAACACATAGCTACTGGTACAAACCTTCAGCCCCGAGGGTGGACTACTCCCTCGTCATCGTGGTGGCCGCCGAGATGATGAAGATGGCCACCAGAGATGATTCCCCCCCCTTCGGTAGGGTGCCGAAATGCGGTCTAGATTTGGTTTCAGTGGCTACAGAGGCCTGCGGCGGCGGAACATATGATCTAGGTTAAGCCCGAGGTTTTTTGGAATATTTGTGAATTTATAGGGTAAAGAGGGGGTGCAGGAGGCCACCGAGGTGGGCACAACCCACCTGGGCGCGCCTAGGCCCCCAGGCGCGCCCTGGTGGGTTGTTCCCCCTCGGGGCACCCCCCAGGTGCTGCTCTGGTCCATTGGTGGTCTTCTGGTCCATAAAAAATCCACAAAAAGTTTCGTGGTGTTTGGACTCTGTTTGATATTGATTTCATGCGATCTAAAAAACAAGAAAAAAACAGCAACTGCCACTGGGCACTGGGTCAATAGGTTTGTCGGGGAAACCGACACCTACGGGATTACGAGGAATCCCTTTTGGCTATGGTTGGCGGGCACGGGGCTATGGAAAGAGCGGTATTGAGAGATTAACGTGGGGGATTATCCAGGTTTGGGCCGCAAGTGATTCGTAATACCTTACTCCTATTGGTGTTCTGTTTATCTGGTGTTCTTGGACTAGCTACAAGGCGTGGAGGGTGCAAAAATCCGAATCCTCTCTCAGTACGCCGCGGGCCTCCTTTTATAGTCAAAGGGGCTGCCACAGTGGCACACAGGAGGTGGAAAGCTATAGAGTAGTCAAGTTTATCTCCTGGCACCATAGGACAAACACATTTAATGCGCTGCCAACGTGCCCTTCTTGCTTTATCGGGGACGGCAAGGAAGCTCGTCCCAGCTGTCGCCGCTTCTCCTGGCTTTGACGCGCGTCCAAACTGACCATGTAGCGCCACGCTGGCTGGCTGCTGAGTTGGTGCGGTGGCAGAGTCTTCACGAAGATCTGCATGCCACCACACAGGGGCTTGCCGAGTCGGCCTAGAGGCCGCACGTCACCAAGCAGGAGCCTGCCTAGCTGGTGAGCTGGCAGCTGCATGGGAACAACGGTGGAGTCTTGGGAGATGCGGGCCTGCCTGCGGCCCTGCGGATGTCTTCGGTAAGAGTCTTGCCTGGGCCTCGGCAAGGGTCTTGCCGCGGCATCTTGCTCGTCCCTGGCAAGGGTCTTGCCGAGGGTCTCGTGGGTATCCTTGTCAAGGATCTTGCCGAGGATCGTCCTCTTCTGTTTGTCATCTAGTCTTGTGTGCTTCTGCTATCCGCAAAGAACTGCATGCCTGAGGGAGTCCTGGATTAGGGGGTCTCCGGACAGCCGGACTATCCTTTGGCCGGACTGTTGGCCTATGAAGACATAAGATTGAAGACTTCGTCCCGTGTCCGGATGGGACTCTACTTGGCGAGGAAGGCAAGCTAGGCAATACGGATATGTATATCTCCTCCTTTGTAACCGACCTTGTGTAACCCTAGCCCCCTCCGGTGTCTATATAAACCGGAGGGTTTTAGTCCGTAGGACAACAGACAATCATACCATAGGCTAGCTTCTAGGGTTTAGCCTCTCCGATGTCGTGGTAGATCAACTCTTGTACTACTCATATTATCAAGAATAATCAAGCAGGACGTAGGGTTTTACCTCCATCAAGAGGGCCCGAACCTGGGTAAGACAGCGTGTCCCCTGCCTCCTGTTACCATCCACCTTATACGCACAGTTCGGGACCCCCTACCCGAGATCCGCCGGTTTTGACACCGACATTGGTGCTTTCATTGAGAGTTCCTCTGTGTCGTCGCCGTTAGGCTTGATGGCTCCTTGCTACATCTTGAGCTTGCGTTGGTCTTCCCCAAAGAGGAAGGGATGATGCAGCAGAGTAGCGTAAGTATTTCCCTCTGTTTTTGAGAACCAAGGTATCAATCCAGTAGGAGCCCAGGGTCAAGTCCCTCATACCTGCACAAAGCGATAGCTACTCGCAACCAACGCGATTAGGGGCTGTCAAGCCCTTCACGGTCACTTACGAGAGTGAGATCTGATAGATAGAATATTTTTGGTATTTTTGATATAAAGATTCAAAGTAAAAAGTAAAAGCAAAGTAAATAGCAAAACAATATAAAAGTGATGGAGATTGATATGATGAGAATAGACCTGGGGGCCATATGTTTCACTAGTGGCTTCTCTCAAGAGCATAAGTATTCTACGGTGGGTGAACAAATTACTATTGAGCAATTGATAGAATTGTGCATAATTATGAGAATATCTAGGCATGATCATGTATATAGACATCACGTCCGTGACAAGTAGATCGAAACGATTCTGCATCTACTACCATTACTCCACTCATCGACCGCTATCCAGCATGCATCTAGAGTATTAAGTTAAAAATAGAGTAACGCCTTAAGCAAGATGACATGATGTAGAGAGATAAATTCATGCAATATGAAATAAACCCCATCTTGTTATCCTCGATGGCAACGATACAATACATGCCTTGCTGCCCCTTCTATCACTGGGTAAGGACACTGCAAGATCGAACCCAAAGCTAAGCACTTCTCCCATGGCAAGAACTACCAATCTAGTTGGCCAAACCAAACAAATAATTTGAAGAGACATGCAAAGATAACCAATCATGCATAAAAGAATTCAGAGAAGATTCAAATATCATTCATAGATAGACTTGATCATAAACCCACAATTCATCGGTCTCAACAAACACACCGCAAATAGAAGATTACATCGAATAGATCTCCACAAGAAAGGGGGAGAACTTTGTATTGAGATTCAAAGAGAGAGAAGAAGCCATCTAGCTACTAACTATGGACCCGAAGGTCTAAGGTAAACTACTCACACTACATCGGAGGGGCTAAGATGATGTAGAAGCCCTCCGTGATGACGGCCCTCTTTCGGCGGAGCTCCGGAATAGGCCCCAAGATGGGATCTCATGGATGCAGAAAGTTGCAGCGGTGGAATTAGGGTTTTGACTCCTGTTCTGATTGTTTGGGGGTACATGTGTATATATAGGAGGAAGGAGTACGTCGGTGGAGCACCGAGGGGCCCATGAGGCAGGGGGGCGCGCCCTAGGGGGGCGCCCCCACCCTCATGACCACCTCTTTGATCCCTTGCAGTAGGGTCCAAGTCTCGTGGATCACGTTCGGTGAGAAAATCACGTTTCCGAAGATTTTATTCCGTTTGGACTCCGTTTGATATTCTGTTTATCCGAAACACTGAAATAGGCAAAAAAAACAGCAATTCTGGGCTGGGCTTCCGGTTAATAGGTTAGTCCCAAAAATAATATAAAAGTGTAAAATAAATCCCAATATAGTCCAAAACAGTAGATAATATAGCATGGAGCAATTAAAAATTATAGATACGTTGGAGACGTATCACTCCTTCGATCATCGATAGCGATGCAGTCCAGGGTGAGACTTTTCTCCCCGGACAGATCTTTGTGTTCGGCGGCTTCACACTGCGGCCAACTCGCTTGGCCATCTGGAGCAGATCGAGAGTTACGCCCCTGGCCACCAGGTCAGGTTTGGAAGCCTAAACTACACGGCCGATGTCCGCGGAGACTTGATCTTCGACCGATTCGAGCCCCTGCCTTGTGCGCCACATGGTCACGATGAGTATGATTTAGCTCTACCATTAGACGGTGTTCAGGAGATCGCACCAGCAACCGCTCCGACCCTTAATTCGGAACCAGCTGGGCCATCCATGGACGGGTGGATAGACCCCGCCACGGAGGCCGCACTCTCATCGGCGATCTGATAGAGGCTAAGGTGTCCCGATGTTTCGATGAGATGGTGGCTATCGTTTTCTGTGGGAGTCGACCTTGACGATCCGACTACGAACGTGCGAGACGTCGCGCCTTAGCAATCGCTAAACCAACTTCCGAGGGTTATTGACCATGCCGGAGCACGATCAACCTGACCACGAAGGTCTGTTTCCTGCGAGCAAACGAAGAACAAGCAAGAAACTGAGATTGCAATCTGGATATTGCGAATATAAGATGAAAGCTTTATTGATCAAGGTGGGGTTCTGTGACGTCTTGGTCTGGTCGTTGGACACAAACAAAGTACGCGAAGTTGCAGCTATGGCAAACTTTTAATCTAAACAAAACCCAAAGTCTAAACGACGCCCTAAGGGCTGTATATATGGAGGAAGAGGGGGGAATTTCGTGGCCCTTGAGGGTGGGGTCCGAAACCAACCCTAACTCTTGTTTCCCCACACATACGGACTCTAAAAATAGCCTATACTTAAGTATTTCGAAATTACATGGGCCTGGCCCATTAATAAGGTGACGCAGCACCTAGAATAGCCTATGGACGAATATTATGAAGTGGCATCTTGTATATTTCGTCCAAGGCTTCATGCACTCCTTATGGCGGCTTCAAAGTCCAGAAATCATCACTTGTAACTCCGTTCTTGATCCCCTTGCGCATGCCATCAACTCCATGTGTGTTCTTGCTCCAATGTTCATCCTTATCCAAGCTAGGCCCTTCATTTGTAAGCAAAACAAATGTATCCAATTTAGGCAGCATCATAATCTCATGAACATTAGAATCATTACCAAGAAACGAAAGTACCTGGCAATTTAACTGGCGTGCGCGAGCTCTAGTAATTGGTCCAGTATATGTAACAGTAGGGGCTGTGGGTGTAACAATGGTATTGATGTCCTCATCATCCTCCCCTTCTTGAAATGAAGTCGTCCTCGACGGAAGCACATCTTCCTCACCCAAATAAGGCTTCAAATCTGCAATGTTAAAAGTGGGACTAACCCCAAAATCTACAGGTAGCTCAAGTTTATATGCATTATCATTTATTTTCTCTAACACCTTAAAAGGACCATCAGCACGTGGCATTAGCTTTGATTTGCGCAGATTAGGAAATCTATCTTTACGCAAATGTAACCAAACAAGATCTCCAGGCACAAACACAACATGTTTTCTACCCTTATCTCCAGCAAGTTTATATTTAGCATTCATACTCTCAATGTTTTCCTTAGTTAACTCATGCATTTTTAAAATCAATTCAGAACGTTCTTTAGCATCAAAATTAACCTTCTCTGAAGATGGAAGAGGCAACAAATCAATAGGTGCACGAGGTAGGAAACCATACACAATTTCAAAAGGGCACATCTTAGTAGTAGAATGCAATGAACGATTATAAGCAAATTCAATATGAGGCAAGCATTCTTCCCACATTTTCTTGTTATTCTTCAAAACAGCCCTAAGCATAGTAGACAACGTTCTATTGACTACTTCAGTTTGTCCATCAGTTTGGGGGTGACAAGTAGTACTAAAAAGCAGCTTAGTCCCCAACTTAGCCCATAAACATCTCCAAAAGTGGCTAAGAAATTTAGTATCACGATCTGAAACAATAGTATTTGGCACACCATGTAAGCGAATAATTTCACGAAAGAACAAATCAGCAACATTAACAGCATCATCGCTTTTATGACATGGTATAAAGTGTGCCATTTTCGAGAACCTATCCACGACAACAAATATGCTATCCCTCCCCTTATTTGTTCGAGGTAAACCTAAAACAAAGTCCATAGATATATCCTCCCAAGGAACACTAGGTACAGGCAAAGGCATATATAAACCATGAGGATTGAGTCGTGACTTAGCTCTTTGACATGTAGTGCAGCGAGCAACAAAATGCTCAACATCCCGTCTCATCTTTGGCCAAAAGAAATGTGTAGCAAGTATATCCTCCGTCTTCTTGACGCCAAAGTGTCCCATTAATCCTCCTCCATGCGCCTCCTGCAACAACAAAAGACGAACGGAGCTAGCTGGAATGCATAGCTTGTTAGCACGAAACACAAATCCATCGTTAAGAACGAACTTGTTCCAAGTTCTCCCTTCCTTACAATTCTGCAATACATCTTTAAATTCAGCATCATGAACATATTGATCTTTGATGGTCTCCAAACCAAATATTTTAAAGTCAAGTTGTGAAAGCATAGTATAATGACGAGACAAGGCATCAGCAATAACATTTTCTTTACCCTTCTTGTGTTTAATGACATAAGGGAAAGTCTCAATGGATTCAACCCATTTAGCATGTCTATGGTTCAGTTTTGCTTGACTTTTAATGTGTTTCAAAGATTCATGATCAGAATGTATAACAAATTCCTTGGGCCATAAATAATGTTGCCATGTTTCTATGGTCCGAACAAGAGCATATAATTCTTTATCATAAGTAGAATAGTTCAGACTAGGCCCACTCAATTTTTCAGAAAAGTATGCAACAGGTTTTCCATCTTCTAATAACACACCTCCTAATCCAATTCCACTAGCATCATATTCAAGCTCAAAAGTCTTATTGAAATTAGGAAGTTGGAGTAAAGGAGCATGTGTCAACTTATCTTTCAATACCGTGAAGGCTTCTTCCTGTGCGATACCCCAAACAAAAGGCACATCCTTCTTTGTAAGTTCGTTGAGAGGTGCAGCAATGGTGCTGAAATCTCTCACAAAACGCCTATAGAAACCAGCGAGGCCAAGGAAACTCCTCACTTGTGTGACCGTTTTGGGCTGCGGCCAACTCTCAATAGCTTCAATCTTGGCTTTATCAACTTCAATTCCCTGTGGAGTAACAACATAGCCAAGAAAAGATACTCGGTCGGTGCAAAAGGTGCACTTTCCAAGGTTTCCAAACAAACGTGCATCACGTAGAGCAATAAAAACAGCACGTAAATGTTCCAAATGTTCCTCCAAAGATTTGCTATAAATCAATATGTCATCAAAGTAAACTACCACAAATCGTCCAATGAAAGCACGTAAAACTTCGTTCATTAACCTCATAAAAGTACTAGGAGCATTAGTTAACCCAAAAGGCATGACTAACCACTCATATAATCCAAACTTAGTTTTAAATGTTGTTTTCCATTCATCTCCCAATTTCATACGAATTTGATGGTATGCACTACGCAAATCAACTTTGGAGAATATTGTAGAGCCACTCAATTCATCAAGCATATCATCTAGCCTAGGAATAGGATGACGATAACGAATAGTAATATTATTTATGCCTCTACAATCAACACACATATGCGACGTACCATCCTTTTTCGGCACTAAAATGATAGGAACAGCACAAGGACTAAGGGATTTGCGTATATAACCTTTGTCGAGTAGTTCTTGTACTTGACGCATAATCTCCTTCGTCTCCTCTGGATTGGTACGGTATGGTGCACGGTTGGGTAGCGAAGCACCGGGAATTAAGTCAATTTGATGCTCAATCCCTTGAATAGGTGGTAATCCCGGTGGCACATCTTGTGGAAAGACGTCAGTGAACTCCTGCAAAATATTAGTGACAGCAGGGGGCAAAGAGGAAGGCACGTCCTCGAATGAAAATAATGCCTCTTTGCACACAAAAGCATAGCAAACAGATTTGCTGAAATCTAGCTCATCAATATCAGATTTGGTGGCAAGTAAACATGCACTTTTCAACTTAATTTCAGAAACAACAGTAGATGGTTTATTATTAGGCTTCATTTGGTGCTCAAATTCTTTTGCCACAATCTGATTTTCACTCTTATTTGTCTCCGGTTTTGCTTTATTAGCTCTATTAATATCATCTTTCAAAATGGAATCAGGAGTCATAGGAAGCAAAGTAATATTTTTATCGTTATGAACAAGAGTATACTGATTGTTTCTACCATGGTGTACAGAATTTTTATCAAATTGCCATGGTCTACCAAGTAATAAGGAACATGCTTGCATAGGTACCACATCACAATCAACATAATCAGCATATGTAGAGATACTAAAATGCACACGAACAGTACGTGTTACCTTAACCTTGCCGCTGTTGTTGAACCATTGGATGTAGTAAGGATGTGGATGTGGTCTTGTGGTGAGAGATAGCTTCTCCACCTCTCCATGCTAGCCAAGTTATTGCAGCTCCCTCCATCTATGATCACGCGAATAGAACGTTCCTTCACAACTCCCTTTGTATGGAACAAATTATGCCTCTGATTTTGCTCAGCTTGTGTAACCTGCACACTCAAAACACGTTGAGCAACTAAACATTCATACCTGTCAGCATCTTCAGGAGCCATGTATTGTGTCTCATGATCAGAATCGTCTCCACCGTGTTCGTCACGTGTAATAAGAGCCAAAGTCTCCTCATCATAGTCACTAGCGGACTCATACCCACCATCCTCAGTAATAATCATCACAAGCTTAGATGGGCATTCTCTCGCATAATGACCTCCACCCTTGCAACATCGACAAATAATATCATGTGTTTGCCCTGTTGATGCCATGGATGAAGAAGAGCTCTTTGCAGGCCCAGAAGGTGTGCGCTTGGCAGATAGTGGTGATTGTGCTTGCTTTATTGTATCACGGTTGGAGGTGGCAGCCGACAGAGGTGCCGGTGTAGCAGAACGTGTGGAAGTAGATGATGCACGTGGTGTCCATGATGAAGGTCGACCTGCAGAAAAGTTAGTCCGCGCCAATGCCTGTCGATGGTCTGAATCTCTCTATTTAATCCACCCAGAAAACGTGCAAGCATAGCTTCATTCCCCTCAACAATCCCACATCTAATCAAGCCAGTTTGTAATTCCTGATAATATTCTTCTACCGAATTTTTTCCTTGTCTTAAGCGCTGCAATTTTGAAGTAATTCACGTTGATAATATGGTGGAACCCAACGAGTACGCATAGCAGTTTTCAAAGCATGCCAAGTAGCCGGAATAGGATATAATCTACAATGCTCAGACCACCAAACACATGCAAAACTAGTGAATGCACACAGCAGCAGGAACACGTCTCTCCTCGGATATTGTAAACATGTAAATCGTTGTTCAGTTTCTAACTCCCAAGTAAGATATATATCAGGAACATATCTACCCTCAAATGGTGGAATATTCAATTTTAGTTTAGGGAGATGGTCATGATCTCGTACCTGAGGGGGAGCCCTACCATTGCCATTATTTGCATGTGGACACCTGGTGGTTGGTGCTGAGGTCGGCACGTAGTTCTGATTTTGATCAACCTCATCCTCGTAATCTCCCACATAATCATCCTCCTCCACATCCACATAAGCAGTAGGAGCCACAGAAGTATCAACAGCAGCACCAGCAGTTTGGCCCGACTGAAGAGGGACACGGCTCGCTCGGCGGAGGGCTGTTTCCCAACGTGGAGGTAGTCGGTGTTGTTGCTGTTGTTGCAGAGGTGCGGCAGGAGCAGCCGGTGGTGGTGGTGGTGGAAAACGCGAAAGCAATTCAGCAAACTTGTTATCGAGCTTTGTTTCAAACGTCTTCTCCATGCCATCTATCTTCTCCATGGCCTCTTCAAATCTGTTTATCACATCTTGCACCTGTACACTCATCATTTGCTGAAACGTATCATGAAGCTCCTTGTTCGTCAAGTTCTCCCAGTCAGTCTCGTCGGATTGTGATCCTGGCATGGTTAGCAGCAATAGAAACACACAAGAATATGATCCTACAGACTACTAACAAGTGGTGGTGGTGGCGGGTGTCACAAATCCGTCAAGCAAATCTCAAATTCTTACCAGTTCTTACCCAGCAGCAGGCGGTGATCGGCAACCGTTATAGTCAAAACTCTCAAAAGCTTGGATAGAGCGATTGCCAGGGAGAGTCAAACGCACGACGTAGATGTATGTGGAGCTGGGAAGGCTTATAGTATGGTAGCAAAAAGGGTCAGCAATAATCAATTCAGAGATGCAAAGTTGAATAAACGCTCAACGACGGTACTATGCTGGTCCTAGGCTAGACCGTGCTAGAGACGCGAGCCTAGAACACTAACAAAATCACGGCGCTGCATGTAAATAAGGGAAAAGCACACTCTGGAACTCTTTTTTTTCGCTCTTTTTTTGCGCTCCTTTTTTTTGCGCTCCTCTTTTTTTTTGCGAAAAATCACTATAATGACGAGTGTCTCAAAACTCTTCCCTCGTCAAACTGATAGGATGGGCATGAAATTTTTTTTTTCACTTTTTTTTTCGGAAATCAGGGCAGCGACGAGGAAAAAGTACGACAAAAAAATCACTATGATGGCACGTGGCTCAAAATACTCAGAAAAGCCTAAAAATAGGATAGGGAAAAAATTTGCCCGTGAAAATTTTGGCCTAAAAACTGCCCGGGGGTCTCCAGACTCTTTTTCTTTTTTTTCCGAGACCTACGTAGGCAAGGAAACACGAATCGGAAATTAGATTGATCTCAAGAACAAACCTAATATGAGAAGAACTCGGATTGGTGGTGGATATATGGTTGTGGTATATGGCAGCGGTGGTGGTATATGGATAGAGATTGGTGGTGGTATATGGATACGGATTGGTGGTGGTATATGGATATGGATTCAGAGCGGTGGCGGATAAGCAAAAGTGGTAGATGGGCGATGATGATGGTGCGGTGGCGGCGTGACAACTTATGACCAGAACTCGAAACTCTAAAAGACTAGACTCTAAGACCAGCAACTTGACACGACGATGCAACCGCAAATTCAACAAAGCAAAAACCCTAAAAAGATTATGCAAAGGCTCAGATTGGTTTGGATATGATGAACTAACCCTAATTTTTTTTGTGGCTTTTTCATGGACTGTAGGTATGAAGAATAGACTCGATCTAATCTACGAAAAACTGTAAAATCTCACCGAGCAACCTGGAAATCTGATACCACTTGATAGAGGCTAAGGTGTCCCAATGTTTCGATGAGATGGTGGATATCGTTTTCTGTGGGAGTCGACCTTGACGATCCGACTACGAACGTGCGAGACGTCGCGCCTTAGCAATCGCTAAACCAACTTCCGAGGGTTATTGACCACGCCGGAGCACGATCAACCTGACCACGAGGGTCTGTTTCCTGCGAGCAAACGAAGAACAAGCAAGAAACTGAGATTGCAATCTGGATATTGCGAATATAAGATGAAATCTTTATTGATCAAGGTGGGGTTCTGTGACGTCTTGGTCTGGTCGTTGGACACAAACGAAGTACGCGAAGTTGCAGCTATGGCGAACTTTTAATCTAAACAAAACCCAATGTCTAAACGACGCCCTAAGGGCTGTATGTATGGAGGAAGAGGGGGGAATTTCGTGGCCCTTGAGGGTGGGGTCCGAAACCAACCCTAACTCTTGTTTCCCCACACATACGGACTCTAAAAATAGCCTATACTTAAGTATTTTGAAATTACATGGGCCTGGCCCATTAATAAGGTGACGCAACACCTAGAATAGCCTATGGACGAATATTATGAAGTGGCATCTTGTATATTTCGTCCAAGGCTTCATGCACTCCTTATGGCAGCTTCAAAGTCCTGAAATCATCACTTGTAACTCCGTTCTTGATCCCCTTGCGCATGCCATCAACTCCATGCGTGTTCTTGCTCCAATGTTCATCCTTCTCCAAGCTAGGCCCTTCATTTGTAAGCAAAACAAATGTATCCAATTTAGGCAGCATCATAATCTCGTGAACATTAGAATCATTACCAAGAAACGAAAGTACCTGGTAATTTAACTGGCGTGCGCGAGCTCTAGTAATTGGTCCAGTATATGTAACAGTAGGGGCTGTGGGTGTAACAATGGTATTGATGTCCTCATCACGATCGAGCCGAGTATCGACCTTACCCTTCACGAGAGCCGTGACGCCGAACTACCGGATTCCTCCCCGGCCATGGACTCCCAACCGCCTGCGCCCGTGCCTATCGAATCTGATTGGGCGCCGATCATGTAGTTTACCTCCGCGGATATCTTTCAGCACTCGCCCTTCGGCGACATACTGAACTCATTAAGGTCTCTCTCCTTGTCAGGAGAGTCCTGGCCGAACTATGTTTGGAAGGATTGGGATGCGGATGACGAAGAAATTCGCCGCCCACCCACCACCCATTTAGTAGCCACTGTCGATGACTTAACTAACATGCTCAACTTCGACTCCGAAGACATCGACGGTATGGACGACGATGCGGGAGGCGAAGAGGAACCACTGCCCACTGGGCACTGGACAGCCACCTCATCATATGATATATACATGGTGGACACACCCAAAGAAGGCAATGGTGATGAGACAGCGGAGGATGACCCCTCCAAGAAGCAACCCAAGCGCCAGCGTCAGCGGCGCCGCTCTAAGTCTCGCCAAAGCAAAAGCGGTGACCCTGGCACAGGAGATAATAACACTCCGGACAGGGCCGAAGACGACAACAATCCCCTCCAGCAAGATTTAGGGCAGGAGGATGGAGAAGCCAGCCCTCCAGAGAGAGCGGCAGATGGGGAGGCAGAAGATGATAATTACATGCCTCCGTCCGAAGACGAGGCAAGCCTCGACGATGACGAATTCGTCGTGCCTAAGGATCCCGTCGAACAAGAGCGCTTCAAGCGTCGGCTTATAGCCACGGCAAATAGACTTAAGAAAAAGCAACAACAGCTTCAAGCTGATCAAGATTTGCTAGCTGACAGATGGACTGAAGTCCTTGCAGCCGAGGAATATAAACTCGAACGCCCCTCCAACAGTTACCCAAAGCGTAGGTTGCTACCCCGACTGGAGGAGGAAGCACTCAAACCTACATCTCTAGCATATGATGCGGCTGACCGGCCACCTCGTGGCCACGACAGAGAGGCATTTCAGCCAAAAATTCAGCCCGCACCCCGACACCACTCAAATAAAAATGACAAGGCACGGGGAAACATGCTAGACCTGCGAGACGTATTGGAGGACAAAGCAAAACATGCAAGATCGATCTACGGATCACGAGGGCGCGCCACTATGCGAGACAATAACCGTCACGCCAAATACAGTAAAAGTAAATCCGGCCGGGCCGAACACAGCGGGCAAGACTCATTTGAGCTGCGTCGAGATATAACCCAGTACAGAGGCGCCGCACACCCCCTATGCTTCACAGACAAAGTAATGGATCATCAAATCCCAGAGGGTTTCAAACCCGTAAATATCGAATCATATGACGGCACAACAGATCCTGCGGTATTGATCGAGGATTTCCTCCTGCACATCCACATGGCCCGTGATGATGATCTACACGCCATCAAATACCTCCCACTCAAGCTCAAAGAACCAGCTCGGCATTGGCTCAACAGCTTGCTACCAGAGTCCATTGGCTGTTGGGAAGATCTGGAAGCCACATTCCTCGACAACTTTCAAGGAACTTATGTGCGACCGCCAGATGCCGATGACTTGAGCCACATAATTCAGCAGCCAGAGGAATCGGCCAGGCAATTCTGGACACAGTTCCTGAGGGAGTCCTGGATTAGGGGGGCCTCCGGACAGCCGGACTATATCCATTGGCCGGACTGTTGGACTATGAAGATACAAGATTGAGGACTTCATCCCATGTCCGGATGGGACTCTACTTGGCGTGGAAGGCAACACTACTAGGGAAAACCTTATACACAGAACTTTAGCAGTAGCGCGAGTCAAAGAAGCACGCTGGTGCTAAGTAGCAGTAGCGCGCCTGTGCAAACCGCGCTGCAGATAAAGTTTTAGCAGTAGCGCGTCTTGTTCTAAACATGTTACTACTAAAATTCCCACGGCTTAGTCGATAGGCTACAAATAGTAGTAGCGACCTATATCGAACCGCGCTACTGCTACTTTCTTTGTAGCAACGTGTTTTAATATAAACTCGCTACTGCTAAAGGATATAAAATTAAATGGAAAGCAAATAGAAAGGTAATTGAAAATGAAAGAAATAGAATAAGGTGAAAGGAACACTACAAAAAATATGTCAACTTGTGACCCTCACTATTGGCCGCTGAAAGGTCATAGTTTTTCATTCGCGACCTTTTTGTGACCAAAAACAGAAAGTCAAAAGCTGGCGGTCGTAAATAGAAATTAACGACCTTCTATGTGAGAAGGTCGTAGACGTTTACGACCAAAACAGAAGGTTGTTGAACCCATGATCTTTTGTTTTGGTCACTGGCTGTCTGCCCAGGTCACGTCGGATCTGACGTAGCAATCTGACGTGACAAAAATGCGACCAATTGAAAAGGTCGTTGATAAGATTCAGCTCGGTCCAATTAGGTGTTTTACATGGGCCGAGCCCAATAATTCAGCCTTTATATATATATTTTTCCTGTTATTTTTTACTAGCTACTTGGGCCTAGCCCAGCAATTTAGTGTTTTTTTCTTGGCCATTGCCTTTCATAGTCCATTTTTTCGCCCTCAACCCTTTTATAGTCCATTTCTGTTTTGGGCCTCATCCTTTTTACATTCCATATACTTTTTGGGCCTTGGCCTTTTTGTTTGTCCCACTGGTCATCTTTCTATTTCTCACTTTCACAATAAACAAATGAAAAATATTTCAAATGGCAAGAGAACATACTAAACTGTTAAAATGATAGCCAATATTAGCACCAAATATGCTGACTATTGTACAACATACGATATTACAGTATTTACAGTAGTGTTCATATAAACAGATATGCTAGCCACTGTACAACATAACTAGCACTACTAACTCGCTACTCTTTACTTTTTCGGCTTCAAGCTTCTTCAAATTTCTTCAGCCCGGAGCTCCTGTAAAGAGAGGTAACACCACACTTTTAGAGCTAGATCAAAGGCACAAAATATTTATTTGGTTGCACCAACCATCGCAGTTCAAGCAAATGATCTATATTAGCAAAGCATGAAAAAGGAAGCAGCACATGGCAGGAATGTTTACAACATCTCAGTTGATGACTTCAAATAGGAATATAGAAGCTGGCTGCAAATTTATCCACTCCATATGAAAGTAAATCTAAGAGGTGGCAATCAATTGGTCCAACAATGCAATATAGAAGCTCAGTTGCAATAAATAACTACAGGCCTACATCAACTCAAAGTGGCAGTAGCTCAAAAACAAGCAAAACAATTGTTGATAAGCAAAGGCAAAAGGCTAAAACACATGTTTGGCCAGAAGAACTAAAAGCTAAATCATGTCATTTCAGCGAGAATGACTCATGCAGTTATAGGCAAAATACAAAACTAGCAGCCTAGAAAACACGTCGGCAAGTTACAGATAACTGATCAATGATAGAGCCAGACAGCGGTCTGCGCAAGCTGGAGACGCCTCTCAACTGGCGACGTACACGTCCAGGTAAACTATCCAACAACGCGTAATAGAGCACATGCACCCTACATCCACACATATACGAATCATTCAACAAGAAAGGAGATCGAGATTTCAAAGTGGGGATGAAGCAGCTAACCGGCCAAAGAAGACAGAACAGTTATAGATGGAGAGGTAGGCACGCTTGAGTGTGGACGCCATCGCTGCTACCGTCATCTGGATCGGGGTGTCAGGGAGGAAGCAATCCGAAGCAAGAAGAACTAAGAAAAATGAAAAGTATCAGCGGCCAGAAGCATGTAGGCAACAGTACTGGATAATCTGTTGCTGCATATAAATATTGAATTACAACAGCAGACATGCTTTGAAAACTACATTACATATTACAGCAGCATGATAAAAATGTACTCAAATATATTCACAGAAGCACACAGACTATATATAGTCCTTTCACAATTGGAGTAAGAAATGCAAGGATAGTTATAACTCGGAAGTTTCGCACTAATAGCCTAATGACAAATTTCAAATAAAAACAGTGTTAATTCAAATATTATATGCCAAAGTAGAAAATAAAGCCTCGCAGTTCTCTCAGTTATCACAAAAGTAATATGCCACTTTGCTCCAAGCTTCAGTGGGCGGAAAAGAGATAGCATGGATCACATATGATATGTGCTAGCCACAGAGGCAAGCTCATAGAAACAAACAAAGGGCCTGGTAGAATATGATGATACCGTTGTTCTCAGGCGAGGAAATAAAAAATTCAATAAGAGAAGCTAATTTCAGGGACCATAATGGTGCTGCATCTAGTGCAGTTCAATTTCATGCCTGTATCAGATGAAATGAAGCAATAGAAAAGCTATGATTCACATGAAACTAGTCCTACTTAATTACTTATGCCAAGTGACACGACATCTAGAGGAATGAACAGACTTGTCACACAGCGAGCTCCACAATGGAAAGAAGCCAGCACAAAAAAGGAGTCTTCTTAGTGAATCAACTCATTACTGAATCTTCTCAGTGAATCAACTAGTACTACAACAAAATTCAGTGAATTAAGCTACTCCATTTTGAAGTACTGCTCGAGTGCTCAAACATGCAGAGATACAAGTACTACAGGTTTCTCGAAGGCGTAGAATCGACCTAGCGTGTCACAAGAGACATATTAGTACATCTTGTTGGTGAGGCAAGGAAACATATAGCACTTTGTACCACACCTATAGAATTATGCCCAGTTCACTTCATTTGGAGTTAATAAACTCGTTAAATTGTCACTGGAACTAAGACACCACTACTACAAGTACGATTGTAGTAGTTGGGGAAGAAGATTATAGTACAGTACTACTACTCATGTCTACTAACTAGTAAGTAATAGGATACGCACAAGTAACTAGGTGTAGTAGTATAAGGGACCTAGATAGTACCCAAGACACATACTGCTAGTAAATTGTTGTTATGGGTGAGACAAGAGAGCAGGTGGTACTATGTGGTGCTGCTAGGAAGGGAATTATGGCCACTCGGAATAAATTAACAGTGAGTAGTCGATGGAGTGTCACCAGCAGCAAGATAGCACTACTCTTCTAGTACTCCAGCAAGAAGAATAAAGTATATAATACACAGGCAAGGCATTTAGCTGGAGAAGACATAACCAGGATTAGAAAAACAAAGCATAAACTGGGCAGTTTGGCATTTGCTATGCTGTGCAACATTGAGCTGCTGAATTTAGTTACTTATGCAGAATCTTTCCTGATTTGAGTAAACTAATTGTTATGGCTCTAAAGTAGAGGTTACCACAGCCAAAAGTAGTAACAAAGAAGCTACTTAATGATAAACCAGAACCACAAGCACAGAGAACACAGATTCTCTAAATGAGTAATCGATGTAATTTAAATACAGATCACAATGAACTAGGTTCGTCAGTTTTTTCCAGTTAGAAGGAAATTTTATGATTACACAAGACCTGATGAACACATTTTCTAATCACATCCATTTTCTAATTAACTAGCACCTAAATATATACATGCACTACTTCAGGAAATTTATGACTTGGACATTGTATTAATAGCAGATTACGAACTAATGTACTTGTACTTGATCTAGTTGAATAAATGCAGATAGTTCCTAGTTCAGCCAGCTCCAACTTATGATACTAGCTACTGACAGAAAAACACAGAGAGAGGGAGAGGGGGGAGATCTGGCGACAATATGGCTAGATCAGGCAACCACGAGGCAAGATCTGGCGCCCCTCCATGTCCGGGTTCTCCACCTTGTCGTCCAGCCCGTCGTGCCTCCTTCCCCTTGTTGTGGTCGTGGTCGTGGTCTGCCCGGCACATAACAAGAAAAGATGGGATCTGCATCTACCATAGGAAGAAAGCAAAGCAAAGCAAGCAGTGGCACATGAGATGAAGGAGATGCAGCAGGCTATGGAGGAGAGTCAGAACGGGTAAATGAGGAGGGCTTACCTGGGCATCCAGCACGCCTCCAACCTCGCTGTCGTGAAGGGCCACAGCGGCGGCGGCTGCAGCAGGAGCGAGATCCCCCATGTACAAGAGAAGGGGTGGAGAATGCGGCCGGCTAGGACCCTCCATGAGCCGTCTCCTGTTGCTAGTGCAGCAGCCGCCGCAGTTGGCTGCGGATCTGGCGCCGTCTTTGCCGGAACAAGGGCGGAGGAGGGATCCTTGGCCATCTCGGTCGGCCCATCCGCGAGGGGCTAGGGTTTCGGGCGCCCTCGAGGAAGGAAGGGAGGGAGGCTGCCGGTGAAGCTGGGGCGGAGGGGGCGGCGGCTGTAGGGCAGCGCATGGCGAGGCACGCCCACACCGCCGTGGCCGCGCCGGCGCTGAGCAGCGCCATGTATCCGAGAGGAGAGGGTGCGGCTTTGCTATCTTGAGGAGGAAGTATGTGTGGGGGACGGGGGTGAGCTCCGCCAGACGGAGGTGGCGGCGGCGATCTAGAAGGGAGGAGGCGAGACAGCGAGGAGATGGAAGTGGGAAAGAAAGGAGGCGGGGTGGATGGAAAATGGCTAGCCAGGGTTTTGGCCTTTTGGGGTTGGTGTGGAAGGGTTGAGGATGGCCGTTGGATCCGCGAGCATCCGACGACGTATGATTCACGATCCGCGTGAGACGTCTATGGACCAATCCGAATGCAGTATGATGTTATGACCATCTAAATAGGTCATAGTTGCCTAAAAATAATGTGTTAAAATTATATCAGCTATTTTGACAAGAGAAATTCAAAAAGAAAATGGAAACCTTCTCATTGTGTCACCAAAATGTGAACAAGTTTTCAAAAAAAATAACAATCATGAAAAAGGATAAATATCTTTAAAAAGGTGTCGTGAGATATGAGTTTTTTTGGCAAAAAAACATTTTCCATTTTTCGAGTGCCCGAAATGAGGTTTTTTTTGTGAAGGACCTACCATATATTTGTTGCAAAATTGGACCAAATAAATTTTATAAAATACTAGTCCATATTTAATTCACAATTGACCAAATGGTTGGGTGTCAAAATTTTTGATCTACCTCTGATGAAAAAGACAAATTCCCGACGATTCAGTAGGAAGCGGGTCAAATTTGAACTGCAGCTGCCTCATAGTTTGCTCTTTATTTTTTTTCCAAAAACCATTTCTAGGTACATAAGTATCAATTCAATCATAGAAACATCAAAAGTTTTCCAAGATTCAACCACTACCTAGGAACGGTCAAGCCCGCTGTTTTGACCGCATTTTGAAACGGGCATAAAAAATTAAAAAAATCAAAAAATTAGAAAACCTTCACATCGTGTCATCATATGTGACCAAGTTTTCAGGAAAAATATTAAACTTGTAATACGACAATTATTTTAAAAAGTGTTCTCAGAAATGAGCTGTCATGCGTGAAGATTCATGGCTTTCAAGCCAAATGATCAATCTTATGGCCACATTCATGGAATAGTTTGTTCAAATGATAATATTGTGCACAAGGGTGCATCTTGGAATTCCAAACAATGTTGCCTAAGAGAGTTTTCATTTTCTTTGCACGTAAAATTCATTTTCCATTTTCCAAGTGCCCGAAATGAGTTTTTTTGTGAAGGACCTACCATATATTTGTTGCAAAATTGGACCAAATCAATTTTATAAAATACTAGGACATATTTAATGCATAATTAACCAAATGGTTGGGTGTAAAAAGTTTTGATCCACCTCTCGTGAAAAAGACAAATTCCCGCCGATTCAGTTGGAAGCGTGTCAAATTTGAACTGTAGCTACCTCGTAGTTTGCTCTTTATTTTTTCCAACAATCATTTCTAGATACATAAATATCTATTTAATCAGAGAAACATCAAAAATTTTCCAAGATTCAACCATTAGCTACGAACGGTCAAGCCCGCCGTTTTGACCGCATTTTGAAACGGGCATAAAAAATTCAAAAAACATCAAAAAATTGGAAAACCTTCACATCGTGTCATCATATGTGACCAAGTTTTCAGGAAAAATAATAAACTTGTAATACGACAATTATTTTAAAAAGTGTTCTCAGAAATGAGCTGTCATGCGTGAAGATTCAGGGCTTTCAAGCCAAATGATCAATCTTATGGCCACATTCATGGCATAGTTTGTTCAAATGATATGATATTGTGCAAAAGGGTGCATCTTGAAATTCCAAACAATGTTGCCTAACGGAGTTTTCATTTTCTTTGCACAGAAAATTCATTTTCCATTTTCCGAGTGCCCGAAATGAGCTTTTTTGTGAAGGACCTACCATATATTTGTTGCAAAATGGGACCAAATCAATTTTATAAAATACTAGGACATATTTAATGCATAATTGACCAAATGGTTGGGTGTAAAAAGTTTTGATCCACCTCTCGTGAAAAAGACAAATTCCCGCCGATTTAGTTAGAAGCGGGTCAAATTTGAAATGTAGCTACCTCGTAGTTTGCGATTTATTTTTTCCAAAAATAATTTCTAGGTACATATGTATCTATTTAATCAGAGAAACATCAAAAAAATTCCAAGATTCAACCACTAGCTAGGAACGGTCAAGCCCGCCGTTTTGACCGCATTTCGAAACAGGCATAAAAAATCAAAAAATTGGAAAACCTTCGCGTCGTGTCATCATATGTGACCAAGTTTCTAGGAAAAATAATAAACTTGTAATACGACAATTATTTTAAAGAAGTCTTCTCAGAAATGAGCTATCATGTGTGAAGATTCAGGGCTTTCAAGCCAAATGATCAATCTTATGGCCACATTCATGGCATAGTTTGTTCAAGTGATCTCGTATTATGCAAAAGGGTGCATCTTGGAATTCCAAACAATGTTGCCTAACGGAGTTTTCATTTTCTTTGCACAGAATATTCATTTTCCATTTTCCGAGTGCCCGAAATGAGTTTTTTTTTGTGAAGGACCTACCATATATTTGTTGCAAAATTGGACCAAATCAATTTTATAAAATACTAGGACATATGTAATGCACAATTGACAAAATGTTTGGGTGTAAAAAGTTTTGATCCACCGCTCGTGAAAAAGACAAATTTCCGTCGATTCAGTTGGAAGCGGGTCAAATTTGAACTGTAACTACCTCATAGTTTGCTCTTTATTTTTTTCTAAAAATCATTTCTAGGTACATAAGTATCTATTTAATCAGAGAAATATCAAAAAAATTTCAAGATTCAACCACTAGCTAGGAACGGTGAAACCCGCCGTTTTGACCGCATTCTGAAATAGGCATAAAAATTCAAAAAAAATCAAAAAATTGGAAAACCTTCGCATTGTGTCATCATATGTGACAAAGTTTCCAGGAAAAATAATAAACTTGTAATACGACAATTATTTTTTAAAAAAGTGTTCTCGGAAATGAGCTATCATGCGTGAAGATTCATGGCTTTCAAGCCAAATGATCAATCTTATGGCCACATTCGTGGCATAGTTTGTTCAAATGATCTCATATTGTGCAGAAGGGTGCATCTTGGAATTCCAAACAATGTTGCCTAAGGGAGTTTTCATTTTCTTTACACGGAAAATTCATTTTCCATTTTTCGAGTGCCCGAAATGAGTTTTTTGTGAAGGACCTACCATATATTTGTTGCAAAATTGGACCAAATCAATTTTATAAAATACTAGGACATATTTAATGCCCAATTGACCAAATGGTTGGGTGTAAAAAGTTTTGATCCACCTCTCGTGAAAAAGAAAAATTTCTGCCGATTCAGCTAGAAGCGGGTCAAATTTGAATTGTAGCTACCTCGTAGTTTGCTCTTTATTTTTTCCAAAAATCATTTCTAGTTACATAAGTACCTATTTAATCATAAATACCTTGTTTGGTGGCGATACGTCGAGGTTTGGACGGTGGCTGAGGGCCCCAACTCTAGAGCGCGTAAACTCGCATGCCCGTCGCATGGTCACCGCATGACCGTGGCGTTGCCATGTGTTCTGGGCGGCCTAGGTATGTCTAGTGGGTTGGGCACTCCCCACTTAGGTGCTAGGAAGAAAATCACAACATAAGATTCTCACGAGGAGACCGATCGATGCTCAAACATGAATAAGCAGCCAAGTGTTTCATTAGCGGTACGGGAAATGCACATGGCTAATGGGCGTGAGTTTTGGCTGAGGATG
>NW_024112971.1:0-9318 GCF_003073215.2 Triticum urartu | reverse complement strand
TGATTGTCTATTTGAGCTTCGTGATCTCATGCGTGCGAAAGGAGATGTTGGAATTATTAGCAATATCATTTCCAAAGTCACTAGAATTCATAGAGATGAACATTGTTACGGTCATACTTCTAATGAATCACTCTCTCTAGGATTTGATCCATCACATGATAATGTTGAACATGGATACTATCATGAGAATGATGATAGTGACTATGATCTTGATGATGCGATGAGACACTTTGGTATTATGGCTAATCTTCACGGCTACATGGTTGGAGGAAAGGAATGGGTCCTTGATAGTGGATGTACTGATCATATGACAGGAGACAAAGATATGTTCCATGAGCTTGTTGAAAATGACGGCCCTCGAAAGTATGTCACTTTCGGTGATAACTCAAAGGGTAAGGTGGTTGGCCTTGGTAAGGTGGCCATCTCACATGATAGCTCCATACAAAATGTTATGCTCGTTGAATCGCTTGGCTATAATTTACTTTTCCGTATCTAGACTTGCAGACTTTGGTTTCAATGTCCTATTTACTGAAGTAGATTGCCAAGTGTTTCGTAGAGATAATCATAAAATGGTCTTTACCGGTTTCCGTAGAGGTGATCTTTACATTGTTGATTTCACTAAAAAGGCTCAACCTAGAACTTGCTTTATTGCTAGATCTTCAAAAGGATGGTTGTGGCATAGAAGGTTAGGTCATGTGGGCATGCGAAATCTTGATAAGCTTATTAAGGGTGATCATATCCTTGGAGTAAGAGATGTTATATTTGAAAAGGATAGACTTTGTAGTGCTTGTCAAGCAGGAAAACAAGTTGGAGGAAGCCACCCCGTGAAGAACATTATGACCATGAGAAGACCGCTCGAGCTACTTCATATGGATCTCTTTGGCCCCAATGCCTATAAGAGTCTCGGTGGTAACTCATTCGGTCTAGTTATAGTTGATGATTTTTCAAGATTTACGTGGGTGTTCTTTCTTGATGATAAATCTCAGGTCCAAAAGATCTTCAAGAGCTTCGCTAGGAAGGCCCAAAATCAATTTGAAGTGAAGATCAAGAAGGTTCGCAGCGACAATGGAAGGGAGTTCAAGAACGCAAATGTGGAAACCTTTCTTGACGAAGAAGGGATTTCACACGAGTTCTCGGCAACGTACACGCCTCAACAAAATGGAGTTGTTGAGAGGAAGAATCAAACTCTTATTGAGATGGCAATAACGATGCTTGATGAGTACAAGACTCCAAAACACTTTTGGGCGGAAGCGGTTGAGACAACTTGTCATGCAACAAATCGCTTGTATCTTCACAAGCTACTCGACAAGACGGCATATGAGCTCCTCACCGGTAACAAACCCCAAGTTGGATACTTTTGAGTATTTGGCTCAAAGTGTTACATTCTTGATAAGCATCTTCGTTCTAAATTTGCTCCTAAATCGCATGAGGGTTTCTTACTTGGTTATGGCTCAAACTCTCACACTTACCGTGTCTACAATAGTTTCACCCGAAAGGTTGAAGAGACGGTAGATGTGAAGCTTGATGAATCTAACGGCTCGCAAGTAGAGCAATTGCCAATTGATGTAGGGGATAAAGACCCTTCGAAAGCGATCCAAGACTTGTCTATTGGAAAGATTCGACCAAAGGAGGTGAAGGAGAGTACCTCGTCTGTCCAAGTGGAGGCTTCCACCTCACGACAAGGTGAACCAAGAGTCGACATGGAAGCATCCACGAGTGGGATACATCAAGATGACGAAAACGAGGAAGTACACCAAGATCATCCTCATCAACCTCCTTCTCCACCACGACAAGAGAACGACAACGTCAACAATGAAGAAGGCCAAGAAGAAGGACAATATGAAGAAGATGTTCCACCCCAACCCAAGCAAAAGCTCCCACGAGTTCGAGCAAGAGTCTCAAGAGATCATCCCATCGAACAAATATTCAATGATATTCAAACCTGGAGAATCACTCGGTCTAAAACTCGTTTGGCTAATTTTTGTGAACATTATTCATTCATCTCTAGTATTGAACCTATGAAGGCTGAAGAAGCATTGGAAGATCCGAATTGGATAAACGCCATGCATGAAGAGCTACACAACTTTGAGAGAAATCAAGTATGGACATTGGTCGAGAAGCCCGACAACAACCACAACATCATTAGTACCAAATGGGTGTTTCGCAACAAGCAAGATGAACATGGTCAAGTCATCCACAACAAAGCTCGTCTAGTCGCCCAACGCTACACTCAAGTCGAAGTGAGAAGTTTAGAAAGCTAATGTCGGAGAAGTTTGAGATGTCTATGATGAGTGAACTCAAGTTCTTTCTTGGTTTGCAAATCAAGCAAACTAAGGAAGGCACCTTTGTCTCTCAAACAAAGTACACCAAGGACTTATTCAAGAAGTTCAACGTGCAAGAAAGCAAAGGTATGAAAACTCCCATGCCTACTAGTGGACATCTTGATTTGACTAAGAATGGTAAACCGGTTGATCAAAAGGTTTATTGCTCTATGATTGGATCATTGTTATATCTATGTGCCTCTCGTCCTGATATTATGCTAAGTGTGTGCATGTGTGCACGATATCTAGCGGCCCCCAAAGAATGTCATCTTAAGGTTGTGAAAAGTATAGTAAGATACTTAATACATACACCAAATTTTGGCATTTGGTATCCTAAGAGGTCCTCTTTTGATCTTGTTGGCTATTCCGACTTGGACTATGCCGGAGACAAGGTTGATAGAAAGTCCACTTCGGGTACTTGTCAATTTCTTGGTAGATCTCTTGTGTCTTGGTCTTCCAAGAAACAAACTCAGTATCCTTATCCACTGTCGAAGCGGAATACATTGCCACCGGTTCATGTTGTGCTCAATTACTTTGGATGACCCAAACTCTTAAAGATTATGGGATCAATGTGAAACATGTTCCATTGCTTTGTGACAATGAAAGTGCTATTAAGATTGCTCACAACAACGTGCAACATTCTTGAACTAAGCATATTGAAGTTCGTCATCATTTCATTTGAGATCACATTGCTAAAGAGGACATTGATCTTAAGCATATTCGTACCGATAAGCAATTGGCGGATATATTCACCAAACCGCTTGATGAGAAAGTCTTTTGCCATTTGAGAGGAAAATTGAACATCATTGATGCTTCAAACTTGGAGTAGGAACTCAATTTGGATACATGCAAGGCATGAATCTATGACTAATCCTTGATATTTCTCTTATGATGATATTCATATGTCTTGGATATATTTGCACCCTTGCATGTTATCTAACCCTTGTAGGTACTTGGATGAATCTAAATCTATGAGATTGCAACTCACTCACATCTTGAGCGATCTCTACATCACCAAGTCTCTACACAATGGTGGTTGATGACAAGGAAGCATGAAATCCTTCAACATATCCTTTGACAGATTATATATATCAAATTTCATTTGGTATCATGTTTCATGATTGTCATTTTGGATACACAAGTGCTCTTCCTTGCAAAAACTAACCCATGTAGGTAGATGAACTCACTTCCAAGTGGTGCTCCCGACTCTTGATGAGCTACATCAACCTCGAGCAACTCACACAAGTTCAACTACATGACTAGGATCAACACTGCCACCCAAGGTATGTCATTCCATCTTAGAGAAGCTTAACCTCAAGTGATAGGTCAAAGCAACTCAACAAGATGAGAATACATAAAATGCTTAAACGAAAAATGGTAACCCCATTTTGAGCTTAAATGATGAGTATGACTTATGATCAAGTGTTCTCACTTGACTCCTTAGTCAATATACTCTAGCATAGGTGACTTTGTCACCGCCCAATTCTAGATGAAGTTCTCTAGTGTTTCTAGGAGTTTTTGCATTTTGCCCTTTGCATATTTATTCCCTTTCCTTTATCAAAAAAAACTTCATCTAGATTTTCTTTTCTCTGTTTTGTTCTGCATTCCCTGCATCCAATTCCTTGCAAATCTTTGTGAGATCTTAGTTTCCTAGTGAGCTGAGGTGACAAGTGTTCTCTCTGTGTTGAACTCGGTCACACCGGTCTGCCATTTTCGATCAAACCAAGACCTTTTAGTGCTATCGAAGTAAACAACTCGGTGTCATCGATTTCTATGCAAAAAAGACCATTTGCCACTTTTTCCTGCATTTTTGTTCCAGCTCCACTCGATGATCCCTGTCCTCTACCAGCATCACACTCTATATGCTGCTTTGCTCTGTGACTCAAGGACCAAACCTATTTTGACTCACACTCAAGAAGAACCCTTCTTGGAAATCGATGTCAAAGGGGGAGAGAGAGATCACATCAAAGCTTAATTCTTCAAAAGGGGGAAGAGAGAATACTTCAAATAGGAAGGAGGATAGAAATCACATAAAAGCCCCAGATGCTTGGTATTCAAAGAGGAGAGAAGTCACATGTCTTTAGAGGGGAAAACATGTTCATGTTTGCTTATTTGGTTTGCTCTGATTCTCTTTGCTCTGGTTTTCTGTTCCCTATCTTCTCCCAGTATCCCATACAAGATTCAAGGGGAGCAAGACATCTAAGGGAAGAAAATCTTCGAATTCATTGCATATCTTTACCTTTTGGGGACATGTCAATATCTAATAGAGTATCCAGTGCTCACACTCTACATGTCATCCTAATCTTGGTACTCTTGTGGTTCCTTTTGTTTGCTCTGGCTACTAGATGTATCTGTTTTATCTAACCTTGTTTACTCAGGTTCATTCCTTTCTAAGCCAACTCAAGACCACAAGGTAAGTATATGGATCATACTCATGTGCATGAGGATTTCTTGCTAATGTACATACTGTTTGCAAGGACTCATGAGCATGAAGGTACATTTCCTATACTTACATCATTTGCTCTAATACATATAGCTAAGATACATGTAACACATTGCTTACTCTGTCATGCTTATGCATTCACATGCTCTCATATTCCATATTTACATGATTGAATACATATAGGGGGAGCATATGCATGTTACATGTCTTTCCACAGCTTTACTTGTTATTCTCTATATCTTTATCTAAAGCTTTGATGTATGTTGTCATCAATTACCAAAAAGGGGGAGATTGAAAGCACAAGTGCTCCCTGTGTGATTTTGGTAATTAATGTCAACATATCCCTTGTTGGACTAATGTTGTAGCGACCCGACCTCAAACGGTCAAGTCTCTGTGCTTCAGTGTCATCCCTGGATCGATAATGCTGACACACACAGTGTCGGGTGGTAGGTGCGACATATGCCAATGGGTGGCTTATCATTGTGGGAGCCAGTAAGACATCGCCGGTGCTTGGAAACGGGATGAGGCGAAGACATGCACGCCGGCGGATCTTACCCAGCTTCGGGGCTCTCCGTGGAGATAACACCCCTACTGCTGATCTGCAGGGTCTCCGCAGGATCACTAGATGGACAAGTAACTACACAATGCTCCTTGAGTTGTTCGGTGGGAGGAGGAAGAAGGGCACGGCTAGCTTGCTTCTTCTCCTTGTGTGGTGTCTAAATCTAGCTGGGGGTCCAACCCTTTGCATGGGCGCCCCGGGGGGTTTATATAGGCCTACCCCTGGGGGTACAATGGTAATCCGACTGGGCGCAGGGCCCAGCCGTCTATGACTGCGCTCGTCAGATTCTGCGCCGGCCAATGGGGCCCACCACTGGTGGGTCCCGCCGGCTGCCGGCCCCTTGGTCGACAGGCAGGCCCCACTGTCCAGGGCCTGGTCGGCGGCTGGTTACTGTTGCTCTATCTTGGTGACGTGGGCTTCGTCATGGTAGGCACGACTACAGTGCCGGTGCCCGTCGGGCGATCGTTGTAGCCTCACCGCGTCTTGTCTCCTTAATGGGGCGTCTCTTCGAGGGAGGGGCAAGCCGGCTCGCGGGGAGCCGGTCTGTTGGCCAGCCGAGCCACCGAGTCCGCCGCGCGCAGCGCGCGGCTACCCGTGCCCAGCGCCCCGCCTCTCACTCTACGCCCTCCACCTCACCGGCGCCGCAGGGGCTGCGACGGGTACGTAGAGCGGCCACGTCACCCCCACCGGCCGCCCAACTCCATCGCCGCGACACACCAGCCGCTGTCTTGGGCCGACTGGGGGAGGCGTGCCGCCTTCGGGTGTCTCTCTGCCCGAAGGGGCCCACCGCCCGTGGGCCGTACTGGCAGCCCATCGTGGATGGCGTCAGGGTCAACATGGCAACAGTGTTGCGCCGGGCGGGTCATGGTCACCCGTACGGCGCACTGTGCCGGTCGTGCTCCGGGATTTGGGGGTGGCAGGCTACTGTAGCCCGCCCCGTCACATCGCCGTTAGGTGGATGCAAACTTTGAGGGTACGGTCTCGACCTTGTGGGAGCCGGCTTCTTGGAGTCGGCCTTCTCGCGGCCGGCTTCTCGAAGCCCGGCCCTCCCGTGGCTTCTTGCGAGGGCTAAAGTCGGGCCGCCTTCCGGCAGCCGGCCTGGGTGACGCAGCAAGGGGAAGGCGGCCCCACGTCTTGGATTTGAGAGCCGGACGGGCTCGTAATTTTTTCAGAAGGGCCAGGGGAAGCCGGCTAGGCTACCCATGGCTATTTACTCCGACAGTAGTCCCCGAAGCTGATCGAGCTTCGAGGCGGACAGAGGGACGAGAAGCTTGGTCAGCTTCCTACTGGAGCCGGCTTTGCTGGTGTATGCCGATTTCAGGAGAGCTCGTGTCTTGCAGGTGGGAAGTGGTCGACCCGCGTGCTGACCGCGGGCCCCCGCGGGCCACGTGGCAGCGAAACCCTGCCAGTGCACGCGCGCGACGGGACGCCGCCGCAGGCCCGGGCCCGCCACTCCTAGGCCTCGGCCCGAGGCTGATCTTCTGCGGCCCAGGTGGACCGCTCGCCTTCCCGTGGCGATTTTATTTCGCCGTTAGGGCGCAATAAACGCGGGACGTGGGGGAGTGGGCACGATCGATCCCCACGTTTCCCCACGCCGCGCCTCCTCGGCTCCGCCACGCGAGCCTATAAGTAGGGGGAGGAGGGGGAGAGACAGAGGTTCGCACGCTCTCTCTCGCTCCGCCCCTTCTCGTCCTCCTTTCTTCCTCTCGTTGCCGCCGCAGCCTCCCGTCTCAGCGCCGCCGCGCCGCCACATCGTCTTGCTCCCATGGCGCTGTCGAGCTCGTGGGACGGCTCCAACGTCCATGAGGACCATGTTGAGTTCCTCCGTCGGACTCGGCGCCTGCCCGACGCCAACCTCGTGTGGGTCCGCCTGGCGCCGGAGAGGGAGATTTCGCTGGCACCGGAGGAGGGCGAGCGGGTCGTCTTCCGCTCGCACTTCCTGCGCGGCTTCGGCCTTTCGGCGAGCGGGTTCTTGCGCTCCTTCCTCGAATTCTACAATCTCCAGCCACATCACCTCACGCCCAATGCGGTGATGCTGCTGTCGGCCTTCGTCTCTCTCTACGAAGGTTTCTTGGGGGTGCTCCCCACGCTGGAGCTCTGGGGGGGAATTCTTCCAGAGCAAACTCGGCACCGTCATCGCAGGCGTGCCCACCCCCTGCGGGGCCTCCATCGCCATGAGGAGGTCGGGCGAGAATAACCCGTTCCCGTCCATCCCCCTGATCCAGTCGGTGAAGATCTGGCAGAAGTCGTACTTCTACGTGAAGAACATCGCCCAGCAAGGAGACCACATCAACCTGCCGGCTTACGTAGCCGGGCCGCCGGATGGGAGGCAGCCCTCATGGAGTTTCCGGTCCAGGTCACTGTCTCAGGCCGGGAACGCTGCCGTCTCCCGGCTTCGGGTGATGATCCAGTCGGAAGGCCTGAGCGGGGCCGACTTGGTGGCCGCCTTCGTGGAGCGCCGGATACTTCCTCTCCAAAGCCGGCCCCACATGATGTGTCAGATGAGCGGCCGCTTCGACCCAAGCCGGCTGAGCACCAGGGAGATGCCTCATTCGGAGGTGTCGTACATGGTGAATTATATCTCCAATTGCAAGCTCGCCGAGGACTGGCGATACGGCAAGGCGCCGTATTCTCGCGCCAACCCTCCACCTGTGGTAAGTTTTCCTCTCTTTCTTCTTTTTGTTGGTAGCCGGCCTCATGATGGCCGGCTTCTGATCAGTCGGTTCTTCTTAGCAGAACCCCCTCCTTCCGCCGACGACCGGGGCAGCGGGGATAGAGCGCCAGTACGTCCCCGACCGCACGGTGGACGACGTCGACGACCCGGATTTGGGAGCGGCCGCCATGGAAGACGCCGTCGTGGGGGACAACGCCGAGCCCGGAGGCACGGGGCTTACTGCCGGCTTCGAGGACTGCGGATGATGCTGAAGTCGAAGTCGCCCCGCGCCGCCAGCCGGCGCCTGACCATCAAGGCGGGCTCGTCCACCGCGCCGGCTGTCAGCGGCGGCGCACAGAAGCGCCGGGCCGCGTCAATCCTCTTCGGCAGGCCGCCGAAGAAGTCCAAGGCCTCCACCGCGGCGACCAAACGAGATGAGGCGGCCGCGAAGGCGGCCCGCTTCCGCAAGGCGGTGAAGCAGCCTCAGGCGGTCTCAGCGTAAGTCATCGATTGCTTGGACGCGTGCTTTTCGTTGTTCTCTTCTGTTGAACACTCTTCCTAAACTTTCCTCGCTCGCTAGACAGGGCGCCACTTTCCCTTGAGCGGGGTCCGGGCGGCTCCGTAGTTGGGCCGACTAGAGGGTCTTCAGGCTCCCGCCACGTGGACCCCCGTGCCGACCTCAGGAAGGCCACGGAGTGAAACACCCATGAGGCGCGGGAGGAGCGGGAGGCGGCGGAACAAGCGGCCGCCCAGGCGGCGAAGGAGCAGGCCGATGCGGCAGCCAAGGCCCAAGCGGAGGCGGTGGCTGCGGAACGGAGGCGGAGGGTTCGCACGTAACCAGCCTCCGCTGCTCGCCATTCCCCTCCGAGCCGTGGCCCCTGACACCCCATTGCCCTGGTGGAGGAAATCGTCCAAGACCCGCCGCTGATGGAGAGGAGGGAGGACCTCCGGTCTTCGCGGGGAGAGCGCCGCCGGCAGCGCCAACCGGAGCGGGCCAAGGCGGCCAATCATCAGCGGCGCCAGAGGAGCCGGCCGGGGGTGAGCCGGAGGACGGAGCCGGCCTCGAGGTGCAGCCGGTACGCGGCGCGCAGAGGGGACCGCTGTGCCGGAGCGCGCCGAGTTGCGGGCGCCGGCCAGTCGGCGGAGGCCCTGGAGGCGGCCAGCACCGCACACGTCCGAGTGGACTCCCAGCGGGGGGACGGGCGAGCTGAACGTGGCGGCCAAGAGGTCCGGAGCCGGCTTCAAGGCCCAGGCCGCCTTGCTGCAGCAGTACACCCAGGAGTTCCTTTCGACGCGGGCCGCCATCCGGGTGAGTCTTTTATCCTCGGTCGCTTTGTTCTCT
>NW_024112970.1:0-9039 GCF_003073215.2 Triticum urartu | reverse complement strand
AAGCATGGTGATGGAGACAAAGTATTTTCAAAGGACTTTTTGAAAACCCCGTCGGGTGCCACTTATGCCCGAGGGAGATAATGAGATGGGTAACCACTTGATGACGAAGTGGTGTACCGAGGCAAGTGCGTGTGTTGTTTTCGAAAATGGATTAGATTTAAGATTTGTCGACTGTCCCAACCTTACATGCGCAACCACTCTACCCTTGTATGGGAAAGGGCATTATTGATTACCTAGGACGATACTAGCTTGGAGCCCGCATTACTAGTGACGGGGGAGATTTGGTGCTCTCCCTCGGGATGGGGTCATGCCAGGTAGGGAGGCCATGACTGTTTTCACAGGGCACTGGATACACCATTGTGTCCCCTCTCAGATGTTACGATCTCGAGTGAGTCTCGTATGATGTACATCGTGAGGATACGGAACAACGAGTGGACTCCTTGTTAGTGTCGTCTAGGGAAAGATAGTGATCGGGTGCTTACCCGGGTACTTGAGGTACCGCGGGTCGTGGATGACACGGAAGTTCCCGGATCTTTGGGTAAAGTGTGCAACCTCTGCAGAGTGTAAAACTATTCGAATAGCCGTGTCCACGGTCAAGGACAGTTGGGCGGTGCTGCTTAAACTACGTCCACATGTTTACAAACCAGTGTGTGTGTTTGGATAAGTGGGAAGAACTACTTGGGTCAAGTCAAAGGACTTGACATGATTGAGTTGGGTTGATGCCCACTCTATTTATGTTGATATCTGTAACCTATCCTCATGGTTAATTGAATTCTCCTGATGCATGTCTTACAAGTTGTTGAACATGTCATTGCACTCAAAACTAGCTTTCCGCAAAAATTTACCTATATCATGCATTTTTGTACCTTGAACCAAAACATGGGTTGCTTGCGAGTACATTCAAAGTACTCATTGGCTTGCCACTGGTTATTTAATTGGCCAGGCATGGAAGAACAGGAGTTCGAAGAAGAGTTCTTTGGAGACGAACATGCGAACTAGGACGTTTCCCAGTCAGAATGCCTGTAGGGTTAAGGCAGATGGCATGGGTTCTACTTATCGACGAAGATTTCCGCTGCTTGTGTTTCATTTGATGTTCAGCCCTTAAGGCTTTATCAATGTAAGACTTGACCATAATGGTCATAATTTGTGTAAGACGGTATGTATGGATGTAAGACTCTTGTTATTCAGCTTCTGTGTGTTCAGTGAGCATTGATCTCTGGGATCACTGTACACGTGCATTCGGTGATCTCGACTTATGAGTCGGGGTCCCCACAGAGCTGGTATCAGAGCCATCCTGACTGTAGGAAGCCTTAGTTAGCATGGGCGTTAGTTAGCTTGAGACCATCTAAACTTCTCTTCTTTTCTAAAGCTTACCCAACCCAAGATATATTTCCCTTATTGACCTCTCCCATTCAACCTTTGTAGATGGCTGCCGTACCTGAAGACTTCCTGACCACGGATTTCCCGTGCTTCTCGAGGATAGCCTCAAGAAGTGCCAGTTTCACCGAGCCCCCATTTTCGCCTACCATGAGCATTGGATCAATGACACCGAGACGGAGTATCATGTGGAAGTGATCGTGAAGGCCAATGACTCTCCAACAAGCTGGTTCTTCGAGGGACCCCAAATGGCAACATTGGTTCTTGCCGTCGAGACAGCAACCCTCAAGGCACTCACCCGCCTCCGAGACCTTCTTCCAGAGATGGCAGACGAGTTGGCAACCCGTTTCTTGCCTTATCGGAAGGAAGGTGAGGATGAGAGCAGTGCACCAGCTCCACCATTAGAAGAAGGACTTCCACTCCGATTCCAGACCTACTTCAGCCTTTGTGCCGATAGTTTGGCACAACACTTGGCCTCTGAATCAATGGAACTCCGAAAGGAACTTCATGAGACCAAGGCACTTCTTCTTCAAGCACAAGGAAAGACGGATAGGATCAAGAAGGAAGGTGCTCCCCCTGGACAACCCGCAATCGCATACAGAGGCGGAAGACCCCCAAAGGATGGAGAACCACCACAGCAACACCGCATGAGCGCAAAGGAATACCGCAAGCTCTTCGCACCACCGGCAAAGCAACGCCGTGTTGAGCTCCTCCACTCCCCCACCCCTTCAAGTGAAGAGGAAAGTCAGGCCACCGATGACGAGGAGGAAGACCCAGAAGAGCCAGACTACGCGACCGAGCATTCCACCACTTAGGCATCATTCGCAACCCGGATATGCCCGTTAGTAACCCCTACGGTAGGATAGGTCGTGTACCCCTATGCGAAGTCGAGTCCTTGTAATGGTTCATATGAAACCATGTAGTTGTGTTTGCTTTTGATGTGTTTGATGGACGTCGTGCTTTCCTTCGGGAACTTGTAAGCGACTACATCACCCATTTGGATTTTAATGAATGTGTTTGGCCTTTTGGCCCTTGCATGAAAACAATTAGTGTCATACCAACCCCCTTACTAGGCATCCCATCTATATTGCTTTCCCCATCTTTCCCAATCATGAGACCTTGACCGCTCCAACAGGATGCCTGTTGTAACACGTACTGGTACCTCTACCCAGCAGCAAGAAGCCGGAGAGGAGCCAGTCAGGACCAAACCCAAGGACAAGCTCCACCACCGCCACCACCTCCAAACATGGACATGGCTCAGCTTCTCCAAGCCTTCCGAGAGGAACGCCAAGCCAACACTGCAGCCCTCCAGATGATTGCTCAAGCTGTCAATGCCAGCCGGTGGAACGGCAATGGACGTTCCATGTGGAGTTCAAGAAGCATGCACCACCCACCTTCATCGAGACTGCTGAACCCCTGGATGCAGACGACTGGGTCCGCACCATTGAGGATCTATTGGAACTAGTCGGATGCACTGAGGACCGTGAGAAGGTGGCATATGCTGCTCACTGTCTCGGGGGAACTGCTAGAGCTTGGTGGGATGGATTCAAGGCCATGCATGCTGAGCGAAACATCACTTGGAATGACTTCAAGGCAGAATTCCGCAAGGCCCACATTCCTTCCGGAATCATGGCCATCAAGAAGCGTGAGTTCCGAGCCCTGAAGCAAGGTAGTAGCACTGTCAAGGAGTACATGCAGAAGTTCAGTGTTCTCTCAAGGTATGCCCTGAAGATGTCAGCACTGATGCTGCCAAAAGGGACGCTTCATGGAAGGCCTTAACCAGACTCTGCAGTACTCGCTTGTTGTGTGTGACTGCCCGACCTTTCCTGATCTGGTGAACAAGGCACTCATGCTTGAGGACAAGCGACGTGCTTTGGATGATACCCGTAAGCGCAAGATGATCAGCAAGGGTAGCTCCAGCAACCAGAAGCCTCGCCCGTGGCAGCCAGCCCCGGTCAAGCCAACCTATCAGCAGCCAAGAGCTCCTGCACCCCGCACCAACTATCCACCTCAGCAGTATGCCAACCCCAGGCCAGCTTACAACAACCCCATAACAATGCCGGCAAGAGCAGCAACCCCAATCAAGTCACTTGCTTCGGATGTGGTCAGGAGGACACTACTCCAAGAATTGCCCCAACAAGAAGCCCGACGCCCGCCCCAATGCGCAGAACCCAGGACAAGGCCGTGGAATGCCACCAAGGAACCAAGCTCCCCGCAACGCCCAACAAGGCAAGGGTCGTGTGAATCATGTCACTGCAGAAGAAGCCCAGGAAGACCCGGACGTCGTGCTGGGTACGTTCCTTGTCAACTCAGCACCTGCAACTGTCTTGTTTGATTCTGGAGCCACGCATTCATTTGTCACCCAAAAGTTTGCATTAAAAAGTGGCATGACCCCTACACCCCTGAATAACCCTATGGTGGTACAAACCCCCGGAGCAGAGATGAGAGCCAAGATAGGATGTAAAGGAGTCGGGATTGTCATTAATGGGGTAGACTTCCTAAGCAGACCTTATCATCTTAAGATCGCAAGGCTTGGATGTGATCTTAGGAATGGATTGGCTCATCAAGCACCAAGGCTTGTTAGATTGTGCCAACCGACCGTCACTGTGACCAATGACCAAGGAGTCGAAGTTAATTTGCCTCCAACCCCTCCTCTGCTCAAGCCCAAGTCAACTGTCTGTCAGAAGTTGGATTGGAGCAAGTGCCGGTAGTATGCGAATACCCCGATGTCTTTCCTGATGAGCTACGGGAATGCCTCCTGACCGAGACATTGAGTTCATCATCGAGCTCATACCCGGAGCAGGACCCATCTATAAGAAGCCTTATAGAATGGGATCGGAAGAGTTAGCAGAATTGAAGAAGCAACTGGAAGAGCAGTTGAGGAAGGGATTTATCCGCCCTAGTGCCTCCCCTTGGGGATCACCTGTTCTGTTTGTGGCAAAGAAGGACGGTACCATCCGCTTATGCATTGACTACCGCTCCCTCAATGAAGTTACAATCAAGAACAAGTATCCACTTCCCAAGATTGAAGATCTGTTTGATCAACTCAATGGGGCCAAGGTGTTCTCCAAGATTGATCTCAGATCTGGGTACTACCAGCTGAAAATCAGACCCCAAGATATTCCGAAGACGGCATTTGTAACCAGATATGGCCTGTATGAGTGCACGGTCATGTCCTTTGGATTGACCAATGCCCCAGCTTACTTCATGTATCTCATGAATAAGGTCTTCATGGAATATTTGGACAAGTTTGTCGTTGTCTTCATTGATGACATTCTTGTCTTCTCGAAGACGGAAGAAGAGCACGAGCAACACTTGAGGATGGTCCTAGACAAGCTTCGAGAGCACCAACTGTATGCCAAGTTCAGCAAGTGCGAATTTTGGCTGCGAAGTTGGATTCTTGGGTCATGTTTTGACTGAAGAAGGATTGTCGGTCGATCCCACTAAGATTGAAGCCGTGACTGAATGGCAATCCCCAAGCAATGTGAAGGAAGTCAGAAGCTTCCTCGGACTCGCGGGATATTACCGCAAGTTCGTTGAAGGATTCTCAAGCATTGCACGACCCATGACTCAGCTCTTGAAGAAGGACAAGAAGTTTGAATGGACGCCGAAGTGCGAAGAAAGCTTCCAGGAGCTGAAGAAGAGACTGACCACCGCCCCAGTTCTGGCCACACCAGATATACACAAGGAAGTTTGTGATATATTGTGATGCGTCAAGAACCGGACTGGGAGGTGTTCTGATGCAAGAAGGCAGAGTCGTAGCTTACCTTTCAAGGCAACTACGGCCTCATGAAGAGAACTATGCTACTCATGACCTTGAGTTGGCAGCTGTAGTTCATGCCCTGAAAACATGGCGACATTACCTCCTAGGGAAGCGGTGTGAGATATACACGGATCACAAAAGTCTGAAGTATATTTTCACTCAGAAGGAATTGAACATGAGGCAAGAAGATGGCTAGAGTTGATCAAGGATTATGACCTCAGTGTTCAATACCACCCTGGAAAGGCTAATGTGGTAGCAGATGCATTAAGCAGGAAGGCTTGTTCCTTGAATGCTATGCTTAAGGAAAGGCTACCCGCCTTGTATGAAACTTGAAAGCTTCGGGTTGGAACTGGTTGCACCAGGATTCTTAGCCAACCTTGAAGTCAAGCCTACCCTGATGGATGATATTAAGGAAGCTCAGAAGGGACACGAAAGTATTGAAGGCATCAAGAGGAAGATCAAGGCAGGCAAGGCCCCAGGATTCTCAGAGGATGAGCAAGGAATTGTGTGGTTTGGGAATCGCATTTGCGTACCCAACAAGATTGAGCTCAAGAATTTGATCTTGCAAGAAGCTCATGACAGTATATCCATCCACCCCGGAGGACTAAGATGTATCAAGACCTGAAGGAAAGATTCTGGTGGCATGGCATGAAAAGGGAGATTGCCACCTATGTTGCAAAGTGTGATGTATGCCAAAGGGTCAAAGCTGAATATCAGCGACCTGCTGGATTGCTCCAACCACTCAAGGTTCCCGAGTGGAAATGGGATAAAGTCGGAATGGATTTCATCACTGGACTACCTAGGTCAAACAAGGGACATGACTCCATCTGGGTCATAGTCGATCATTTGACTAAAGTAGCCCATTTCATTCCTGTGAAGACTACCTATGATGGCAACCAGCTAGCGACTCTATACATCAACAGAATCGTAAGTTTCATGGTGTTCCCAAGGAGATTGTGTCAGATCGAGGAACCCAGTTTACCTCAAGGTTCTGGAAGAAGTTCCAAGAGGCCATGGGGACCAAGTTGTCCTTCAGCACTGCTTTCCACCACAGACCGGAGGTCAGACAGAACGAGTGAATCAGATACTCGAAGACATGCTCCGAGCCTGTGTCTTAGCATATGGAGCTAGGTGGGAAGATTGCCTCCCTTTTGCCGAGTTCTCCTACAACAACAGTTATCAGTCAAGCCTCCAGATGGCACCATTTGAGGTGTTGTACGGACGCAAGTGCCGCACACCCCTCAATTGGTCAGAAACCGGAGAAGGACTAGTATTTGGGCCCGATATCCTCCGTGAAGCAGAAGAGCAAGTTCAGCTAGTCAGAGAGCAACTGAAGACCCCAAGTCGAGACAGAAGAGCTATGCTGACACTCGTCGCCGACAAGTAGACTTCCAAGTCGGAGACCATGTATACCTGCGAGTAACTCCTCTTAAGGGAACCAAGCGTTTCCACGTTAAGGGAAAGCTCGCACCAAGATTTATCGGCCCCTTCGAGATCACCGCACGACACGGAGAAGTGGCTTACCAGTTGGAACTGCCACCTGACTATCCGATGTGCACAACGTATTCCACGTGTCACAACTCCGGAAGTGTCTCCAAGTTCCAGACAAGCCTGATCTTTACAAGGACGTCATCACCAAGCCATTGACCTTCAGCCTGATTTGACTTACCGAAGAGGCCCATCTGCATTTTGGATGAGGCTGAGCGACGCACTCGAAGCCGCACGATCAAGTACTTCAAGGTCCAGTGGAGCAACCACACTGAAGCAGAAGCAACCTGGGAACGTGAAGACTACCTTAGATCCGAGTTTCCGTATCTCTTTAAAGCCTAGTTTAGGAATCTCGGGGACGAGATTCTTGTAAGGGGGGTAGGTCTGTCACACCCTGCATTTTGTAACATGTCATTTGCATTAATAAAGCAAGAAAAGTTGGCCAACAAAAACTTTTGCATTATTTGCTTTTATTTGGAGTTGGTTTTCTCTCTGTGATTTTTCAAGTGCTCTTTAAAGTCAACTACTCCACCTTCTGTACTTCATCTCCTTGCCCCAAACTTCTGCCCAATGATCATGCCATGTGTATAGTACAATATAGTATTTTCTTACAAAAATAATTTGGCCAAATAGTATTTTCAAAAATTAGTTTTCCAAAAACCCCTGGATTGAGGTTTGCACTGCAAGTACCTGATTTGGGGTATGAAAAATATTTCAAAAGGTATATTTGAAACCTATTAGATATAGGATTCCCATAAACCACAAAAATATAATTTTAAAAGTTATTTTCCTATTTTATTTAAAAGCTTTTTTTAAGGCCAGAAATGGTCTTTAATAGGGAAAAATTATTTTATTATTTCAAAAATATTTGACAAAAATCAGGGAAACTCAGTGGGCATATATTTCCCATATATAAGAGTTTCAACACATGGTCATGTTCAAAATATTGGACAAAACCTCCCAAAACCATTTCTGCCCATTTCAAGGATTTGAAATATTTCTACAGGAAATATTTCCATAAAAATCCAAGAAAAATCCAGCAAGTCACAAATGCATATTGTGATGATCTTGCAAAGCCTCACTTCAATCAAGGTCATTTTGGTCCACCAAAATGCCCCATAACCCTTTCTGTTCAGAACCTAATTTGAGCAAGTTTGTACTACCAACTTTCTCTCCTTGACCCAACTTTTGTGAGCATGTTCACATGACCAAATGAGGCCACTACACCAAGTAGTGCATCAAGGAGAAGTGTTATGCTCAACTAGATCTACACAAGTCTATTTCTGCTCATTTCTAGGGTTTACAAAAGTTGCATTGGCAACTTTGCCCAAATAAGCTCCAAATTGGTGAGAGGCCCTAATTATATGTGTCATTTCACCCTGTGGAGTCTCATGGCAATTGGAAATCATTTGCTTGCCAAAACCTTTATCAAACACCTTCTGCCACTTTTCAAAAATCACCATTTTGACCACTAAAACTATTCTCCTTGAGCTCAACTTTTTACCACAGCTCCTCCTAGTCCCCTTTCACCTCAGTAACATGGAAAATCCACAGCTCCATATTGGATGGGTGAAACCACCTCTTTCTCTCTCTGGACAGCCCATTTCTCCCTCTTCTTCTACCTCTCTCCTCTCCTACTGGCCATCCAGAGCATCCAATGCCTCTCCCTACTTCTTTACTCCACCCTTGAGCTACTGGACACGGTTGGCGCGCCCACAAGGCATAGAAAATGCCATGCCGGCCATTTGGGCGCTCTGGAGCGCTTACAGTGCGCTCTACTGTAGCCGCCCTCTGCCCGACGCCTCCGACCACCTCGGGCCCCGCGCCTGCCGATGCGCCTCGGCGTCCGCAGCACGCTACACGGTGGCCCCCTCCTCTCTCCTCCTCCCGCGCCTCTCGCGCTAGCAAACACCGGCGCCCGAGCGCGCCAATGGCGTGCTCACACGCGCGCACCTCTGACCTCTCCCACTCCCTCTCTCTATCCCTCCCGACGTAGTCGACGTCCAGGAACACCCCAGACACCATGCCCTCTTCCCCCGAGCCCTGCAGCGACGAGCAGGAGCCCCGGCGCACGAGTCCACGGCACCCCGCCGTTCGCCTATTTAAAGGCCTCCCGAGCCCTCCTCTCCTCACCACTCGCTCTCTGCACCACCAAAACACCCTGCCCCCATTCCTCTCTATAACCGCCCGAGCTCGAGATCGAGCTCGAGCTCCGCCGCTTCGGCTCACCGGAGTTCACGAGGTACAGGCCTCCCCCGCTCCTCCTCTGCCCCGATCTGAAACCGCTTCCTCCCACTGATCATTTCCCCTCTCTCCCCCTCCTCATTTGCAGCCGGAGTCGACCTGAATGACCACCACCCAAAGCTCCTCTGCTGCAAGACCTCGTCGCTGGCGAACAAGGCCACCCCGGC
>NW_024112969.1:0-9054 GCF_003073215.2 Triticum urartu | reverse complement strand
CACGTCCCTCAACGTGCAACGAAGAATTAGTCCAAAGTCCTATCTAGCGGAGAACATAAGACGGAATTGTTTGTAGGGTACGAAACCACCTCAAAGCTATCCTTTCCGATCAATCTATCCTGGAGTTCGTACTAAAACAACACGAAGCTATTCTTTCCTATCGATCTAACCAACAGTTCATACTAAAATAACACCAAAACAAATTCAGATTCCTAATACTCAATCCAACTCAAAGAACCTCAAAGAGTGCCCCAAGATTTCTGCTGGACAAAAAAAAGACGAGAACGTGCATCAACCCCTATGCATAGATTACCCCAATGTCACCGCGGGAATCCATGAATTGAATGCCAAAACACATATCATGTGAATCAATATGATACCCCATTGTCACCATGAGTATTCATATACAAGACATATATCAGTGCTCTCAAATCCATAAAAGTATTCAATGTGATAACAACGAAATCTCAAAGGGAAAAACCCAATTCATCACAACAAGATAGAGAGGGGAAAACACCATATGATCCAACTATATTAACAAAGCCCGCAATACATCAAGATCGTGTCATCTCAAGAACACGAGAGAGAGAGAGAGAGAGAGAGAGAGAGAGAGATTAAACACATAGCTACTGGTACAAACCCTCAGCCCCAAGGGTGGACTACTCCCTCCTCATCGTAGTTGCCACTGGGATGATGAAGATGGACACCGGTGATGATTCCCCCCTCCGACGGAGTGCTGGAACAGGGTATAGATTGGTTCTCGGTGGCTACAGAGCCTTGCAGCAGCGGACCTTCTGACCTAGGTTAACCCCGAGGGTTTTCTGAATATTTGGGAATTTATAGGGTAAAGAGGGAGTGCAGGAGTTCACCAAGGTGGGAACAACCCTCCTGGGTGCACCTGGGCATGGATCTCCTAGAGACCATTTGACGCGCCCTGGTGGGTTGTGCCCCCCTCGGGGCACCCCCGCAGGTGCTGCTTTGGCCCATCAGGAGTCTTCCGGTCCATAAAAAATCCACAAGAAGTTTCGCAGTGTTTGGACTCCGTTTAATATTGATTTTCTGCGAAGTAAAAAACAAGCAAAAACAGCAACTGGCACTGGGCACTGGGTCAATAGGTTAGTCCCCAAAAATGATATAAAGTTGCTATAAAATGATTGTAAAACATCCAATAATGATAATAAAACATCATGAATACTTCATAAATTATAGATACGTTGGAGACGTATCAGCATCCCCAAGCTTAATTCCTACTCGTCCTCGAGTAGGTAAATGATAAAATAAATAATTTATGAAGTGTGAATGCTAGCAAAGTGCACAAGTTTGATCAATGATAATTTTAATCACTTTTCCTAACATCATTATAACAACAATTCTTTCTTATAAAACTTCTCATGTTATAGTAGCAACCAATTCACATGTTAAGGTTCAAACAATGAATTCTCTTGAAACCCAACAACCTATGTTCTCAGTCACCAAGCAATTGTAATTCAACTTATTCAACAGAGTTAAGTAAGATCTCCACATACTCAACCATCATATAGTCTTCTATGATTGCTAACACTCACCATGAGCAAAAAATGATATAAAGTTGCTATAAAATGATTGTAAAACATCCAATAATGATAATAAAACATCATGAATACTTCATAAATTATAGATACGTTGGAGACGTATCAACCATAGACATGTGTTGTCATTTGATGAATGGGATCACATCATTAGGAGAATGATGTCATGGACAAGACCCACCCGTTAGCTTAGCATAATGACCGTTGAATTTTATTGTTATTGCTTTCTTCATGACTTATACATATTCCTTTGACTATGAGATTATGCAACTCTCGAATACCCGAGGAACACCTTGTGTGCTATAAAACGTCACAATGTAACTGGGAGATTATAAAGATGTTCTATAGATGTCTCCAAAGGTGTTTGTTGGGTTGGCATAGATCGAGATTAGGATTTGTCACTCCGAGTATCGGAGAGGTATCTCTGGGCCCTCTCGGTAATGCACATCATGATAAGCCTAGCAAGCAATATGACTAATGAGTTAGTTACGGGATGATGCATTATGGAACGACTAAAGAGACTTGCCGGTAACGAGATTGAACTAGGTATGAGGATACCGACGATCGAATCTCGGGCAAGTAACATACGGATGACAAAGGGAATGACGTATGTTGAAATTTGTGGTTTGACCGATAAAGATCTTCGTAGAATATGTAGGAAACAATATGAGCATCCAGGTTCCACTGTTGGTTATTGATCAGAGATGTGTCTCGATAATGTCTACATAGTTCTCGAACCCGTAAGGTCCGCACGCTTAACGTTCGATGACAATTTATATTATGAGTTATGTGTTTTGGTGACCAAAGATTGTTCGGAGTCTCGGATGAGATCACAGACATGATTAGGAGTCTCGAAATGGTCGATAGGTAAAGATTGATATATTGGACGATAGTATTCGGACAGCGAAATGGTTTCGGAGTGTTTCGGATATTTATCGGAGTACCGAGGGGTTACCGGAACCCCCCAGGGAATGTAATGAGCCAACATGGGCCATAGGGGAGAGAGAGGGCGGCCCACAAGGGTTGGCACGCCCCCCATGGGCAGTCCGAATTGGACAAGGGGAGGGGGCGCGTCCCCCCTTTTCCTTCTCCCTCTCCCTCTCCTTCCCCTTTCCCCCTCCGAAAGAAAGGAAAGGGAGCTACTAGAACTAGGAGTCCTAGTGCCCCCCCCACTTGGCGTGCCCCTAGGGCCGGCCTCCTCCTCTCCTCCTTTATATGTGGGGGCAGAGGGCACCCCAACGCACATCAATTGTTCTCTTAGCCATGTGTGGTGCCCCCCTCCACAGTTTACTCCTCCGGTCATATTGTCGTAGTGCTTAGGCGTCACATCACCATCACCATCACCACACCGTCGTGCTGAAAAAACTCTCCCTCAACACTTTTATGGATCAGGAGTTCGAGGGACGTCATCGAGCTGAACGTGTGCAGAACTCAGAGGTGTCGTACGTTCGGTGCTTGATCGGTTGGATCGCGAAGACGTTCGACTACATCAACCGTGTTAAGCTAACGCTTCCGCTTTCGGTCTACGAGGGTACATGGACACACTCTCCCCCTCTCGTTGATATGCATCTCTTAGATAGATCTTGCGTGATCGTAGGAATTGTTTTGAAATTGCATGTTACGTTCCCCAACACAGATTACTTCAAGATCCTGGAGGAGAAGTCGGATACTTCCATTGAAGGCTCACCATCACTTAGTAATTAATACATGGAATGCTCTGAATAGAATGTCAAAATCATTGCAAAGCTAGTGCAGATAATCTTTTGGGTCTATAAGAAAGGAGATTAAGAAGCTGGAGAAAAGATTATCCACTATTCGGAGGAGCAACAACGGTTCTGGTTCTCCTCGTGAGGAGAAAGAGGTCGAAAGAAAACTGTGTGAAATGTTCGAAAGCAAGGAAATAATGGCCCGACAGATCTCAAGAATAGATTGGCTCGAGGAAGGGGATATAAATACTTTCTTTTCCATGCAAGAGCATCTGGAAGGAGAAGGGCTAATAGAATAAATTTGTTGCCTAAAGCTGATGGTTCCGTATGTGCAGATCAAAAGGGCATTCAGAGCATAGTTCATGATTTCTACCTGAACCTTTTCTCAACTGAACCATGCTCTTCTATGGAAGCAATCTTAGAAGCCATCCCTATCAAAGTAAATGCTCATATGAATGAGGCACTAAGCCGGGAATACACAAATGATGAGACTAAGTTTGCACTATTCCCAATGGGACCTACGAAGACCCCTGGGCCAGATGGATTTCCAGCTATCTTTTATCAAAAGCACTGGGATCTATTGGAGCAAGACATTTGTGCAGCAGTAAGGGGTTTCTTGTCTAGGGATGATATTCCTGAAGGCTTCAATGACTCCATCATTGTTCTAATCCCCAAGGTGAACAATCCCGATTCTTTGTACAATTTCAAACCAATTAGCCGGTGTAATGTGATATACAAGGTAGCATCTAAAGTACTTGAAAATTGATTAAAAACTATTTTGCCTGAGATTATTTCGGAGCAGCAAAGTGCCTTTGTTCCAGAAAGAACCATCACAGATAATGTGTTAATTGCCTACGAATGTCTCCACTCTTTTAAAAAAAACAAAGGTATAAATCCCTCTTTATGCTCTAAAGATTGACATGACTAAAGCCTATGATAGAGTTGATTGGGCGTATTTGAAAGGGGTTCTTGCAAAAGTGGGCTTTCATGCTTCTTGGATAGATATTGTGATGAGATGTGTGACTTCTGTGAGATATGCAGCTAAAGTTATGGAAACTTAACTGATCCCTTTATTCCAACTAGAGGCATATGCCTGGGCGATCCAATTAGTCCATATTTATTTCTACTATGTGATGAAGGTCTATCTTGTCTTTTACAGCAAAAAGAAGCAGCTGGAGATATCAAAGGAATTCGAAATGGAAGAGAAGCCCCCTTATATCTCACTTGTTATTTGCAGACGATATCGTCTTTTTGTGAAGGGCGATGATAAAAGTACATATAATATTAAGACTTCTCTCCAAACATATTGCAACGGATCAGGTCAGAAGATCAACTTGCAGAAGTCTTCCATCTCCTTTGGACCTCATTGTGATAATCAGGTGAAGGATCGAATAAAGAACAATCTAGGAGTACATGATGAATCACTACAAGCCACTTATCTAGGCATGCCTTCCTGGGTGGGATGTTCCCCTATGAGCAGCTTTAATTTTCTCACTGGAAGTCTTTGGAAGAAACTAAACGGTTCTAGTGATAGACTATTATCCAGATCAGGCAAGGAAGTGCTGCTAAAGTCAGTGGTGCAAGCCATCCCAACATATGTGATGAGTTGCTTTCAAATACCAGCGATGGTATGTGAGAACATGCGAAGACCTATCTCCAACTTTTGTTGGGGAATGGAAGATGGGAAGAAGAAAATTCATTGGAGGTCATGGGATTGGTTATCTACACCTAAATATCTCGAATGGGGTTTAGGGATTTGATGCTCTTTAATCAGGCCATGCTTGCAAAGCAATGTTGAAAGATCCTAGTTGATCCCAATTCCTTAGGCTTTAAGGTCCTAAAAGGGAGATATTTCCCACATGGGGATTTCTGGAGATCAGGATGCCCAAGATCAGCTTCCTATACTTGGCGTAGCATAATGTTTGGTAAGAAACTTCTGCAAAAGGGCTTGTTATGGCGTGTGGGAGATGGTAAGAAAATCTCTTTGATTAAAGATAATTGGATCCCAGATGCATTTCTGGGAATGCCATGTACCAACGTCCTGGTGGAAGAGGATTGGAATGTCAACCATTTGATCTCAACAGATGGTAAATATTGGAATGAAGAGGCCGATAATAAAATGTTTCCAGATGACCTAGCCGTTAAGGTTCTAAAGATTCCTCTAAGTTCAGAAGGATGTTCTAACTTTGCTTCATGGCCATACACAAAGGGGGGCATCTACATTGTTCGGTCTAGTTACAACCTTGCGAGATCTATAGCTTTCTAGCAAAAACGTAGCGTTACTGGTAAATGATCTTCCTCTAATCTGGAGGAAACAAAAAATACATGGAGGAAGCTATGGAAAATACAATGCCCAGGGAGAATGAAAATTATCTTATGGAGAATGGCTCATAATTGTCTACCTATTGGAGAACAACTCCATCGACATTCAATCCAGACTAGGTACGAGTGCCCTTTTTGCTATAGATTTGAAATGGTGGAACATTGCTTCTTTCATTGTCATTCTGTTAGAGAAATCTGGGCTGACCTAAAAACATCCTTTCATATATCTTTAATATTAAAGATGTTCCTTAATATTCGGCAATGGTTGTTGGAATGGATAGACAATGCATGTGACCTGCAAGCTATGTTTTTGCCATGGTTATATGGCATATTTGGGACAATAGAAATGGTGCAAGAAATGGGGAGAGTTTGCTTCATCCGCATCGTGTGGCTCGGAAGATTAAAGCCTATATTGATTTCATCTTGTTGTATAATTTCAGCATGACAAAACCCACAAGGCGTGAGAACCAAACTTCAGTTCAAAATTGGTCTCCGTCGTTGAAAGGTTTGGTGATGGGTAATGTCGACGCTGCAGTATTCTCACAATCACGATGAATGGAAATTGGCATTATTATAAGAAATCACATGGGAGTGGTTCTAGCAGCCAAAAGAAGATATGTCAATCAGGAAGTAAATCCTTAACTTGCGGAAGCCATTGTCATGCGTTGTGCAATGGAATTTGCTGAAGAAGCTGGCATCCAAAGTATTGTAGTGGCTTCTGACTCTGAGGCATTGGTCACCAAAGTGAAGAATGTTGCAATGGATAGATCATAGATAGGTGCCATAACTTTTGATATTAAGAGTAGGGCATCAAAGTTTGTATCTTGTTTATTTACTCATATCAATCGGTCGTGTAATGAGGCAGCTCATGTCCTGGCAAGATCTTCTGAACATGATTGTGGTTCCTGTTGGTTTAATGTAATCCCTGATGTTATTAGGACCACCATATGTAATTAAAAATCGTTGATTGAATAAAAGTAGCCGCCTTTCTAAAAACATGGTTTTTCAATAGGCGTGTGCTAGGTGGCAGCCGACAGGCCGAAACTTGGGACCGTTGCCACACATCCATTAGATGTGTGATGACCCACAATTATACGGAATCAATCATAGTATTTTCGATAAGTAAGAGTGTCGAACCCAACAAGGAGCCGAATGGATCAATAAACAATTTTCAGTAAGGATATCACTTTAAGTGTTGTAAGATAGTTTTGATAGATAGTTTGGTAGCAAGATAATTTGGAAAAATGTAACAATTAACAAGATAGCAAGGTGCAGCAAGTGACCAAATCCTTAATTGTGCACAGGACAAACCGGTGGTACTTCATCTAGTAATTAATACGCTCTTGAGGGCACACTGGAATATCGCCAAGTTATTTTCATCATGATTCGTCGACTTACGTTCATTGCTTGATAAGTGTTATGTGGGTGGATCGGAGCCGAGGTACTATCCTAACTTGAGCAAACACCTACTTACGATTATACTCTCCATGCAAGCATCCGCAACTACAAAAGAAGTAATTAAGATAAATATAACCATAGCATTAAACAATTAGATCCAATACCGACCCTTACAGATTAATTCATAAACTAGCGTTTAGGTTTCTACCACTCCCACAAACTATCATCTAGAAACTAATGCCACAATGCCTTCCCCCTAGGCCCAAACATGGTGAAGTGCCATGTAGTCAACGTTCAAATAACACCACTAGAGAAAGAACAACAAAATATAATATCAAAACACTAAACGGTGATCAACTTCACATGATTACTAATAACAAGACTTATCCCATGTCCTCGAGAACTAATGTAACTACTCACAATTCATCATATTGATAATGATCAGTGCTATAAATATATGTTTAACAATATAAACATAACAATCTTCCACCAGTTAAATCAACAAGCATCAACTAAGAGATGTGATCAATACTACTAGCACCCCTAGGTACCAGTCTGAGGTTTGATACGAAGATTGAACACAAACGATGAAGTAGGGTCTGGATATGAGATGGTGTTGATGACGATGATGATTCCCACGATGAACGTAGTGTTGGTCATGATGAAGGCTTCAATTTCCCCCTCCCAAAGGGAAGTTTCCTCGGCAGAATCGCTCCGCCGGAGAGCAAAAGTGCTCTGCCCAAGTTCCGCCTCACAGACGGGGGCTGAAAGTCCCAATACTTATATTTTTTTTCTAGGGTAAATTGGATTTTATGGCCAAAGGGAATCAGAAGGCGAACCTCCAGGGCCCCAGATGGACATGTGGCACAGCTGGGGGTAAGCCGCGCTACCTGTCCATGTAGCTCTCCCGTGACCCCCTCTGGTACTTATTTTCTCCAACATTCTTTAGATATTCCCAAATAATTCTCCAAAAATCCATGCTTTGTTTTGAACTCCATAGAATTGCTTTCTCTTCTAATGATATTTTAGGTCCAGGATTTAAGTTGTCGGTGATCTCTCTCTCTCTCTGCATGTGTGTGTAACTTTCATTTTAAGAGAGTAAATGCATTGGAATTGCACCATAATGTGGAATATATAATTGAAATAAGATAAATTATAGTAGAAAATAATGATGCAAAATGGACGTATCAGTGGGCTCACCCCAAACATTCAAATCCAAGAAACGCTCGTCTCATGTCTTGTTGTCCTTCCTCTCTACCACCAGATCCACGCAAAAAAAACAATCTTCGTCCTCTCCATGCACAAGCTCAGCGTTGCCACCCGCTCCCTCGAGCCACCGCTTGCAGTAGGGCGTCCGTTGTTTCGTGGCCTCGTGCGCGCCGCTCACAGCTCGCTAGCGAGGTATACATCACCAGTAGCGCCCGATCGTCGTCAGTCGTAGCAAAAACATTGTTGGTCACAAAAAAATTGCCTCGGGTTGTAGCAAATGTCGCCCAAGTCACCGCTCACGCCCGCAGTTGTTTGTATGCCCTTGTAGATTTTTCCGCACGGATGTAACTCTGCCACTGCCAGTTGCAACTCTCCACCGGGCATCCACCAGTGCTGAAGATGGCGGTCAGGTGACTCTGCGATCCCGACGAAGATATATTCTGGAACAGACGAGAGAAGATGTTGGAACCGATAGAGAGGAGAGTTGCAACCAGCGAGAACAGATGCTGGTAGCTGCAACACCATTGCCGTCAATACTGGAACCTACGACGGTATTTGTTAGGACGACCGAGAGTGGATGCATTATTGACTCGTCGGTCATAGCTTCTTGTGCGCCGATTGCAGCTTCTGTCGTCGACGTATGCGCCTTCTGTGGTCGATAGTCGTAGGAGGGGCCCCTTCGTCACAGCCCCCTTGCCAGCAAGGTTGCATCTCCTGTTCGCCACGGTTGCAGCTCCCCGCGCCGCTAAATGTAGCTTCTGCCATCACAATTGTAGCACGGAGCGCCGCCATCGTAGATCCTCCGTGACAATGGTTACACCTCCTTCGTGTCGACAGCGGTAGCCGCATCT
>NW_024112968.1:0-9455 GCF_003073215.2 Triticum urartu | reverse complement strand
ACGAGGGAGAGGCGATGGCCGCGGTGATGCTCATCGGCAGCGGCGGGCGCGTTCGGTGAGGAGAACAGAGGAGGGGGAGGCGTTCGAGGGAGAGAGAGGAACGAACGAGGGGGTCGAGGCGGCGCCGAGGAGAGGACGCGAGGCGTCGCGGTGGCCAGGCGATGCAGGCAGGCAGCCTGGTGGCGTGGCGCCCGCGGGCGCACCGTGCGCTGTCCCTCCTCTGCCAACTGGCAGAGGTTAGGGATGACTGGCACCGAGCCAGGTGGGCTGGGCCAGCACAGGTGAGGCCCAGGTTGGCTTTTCTCTCTCTCTCTCTCTCTCTCTCTCTCTCTCTCTTTTCTGTTTTTGTTTTTCTATTTTTTGCAGTTTGTTTGCGATTTAATTTTAACACCAAATCAACTTTAAACTTCATGAAAATAATTGTGATAGCTAAGTGGACTTATCTAAAGCCACACAACAATTTTCAGAATTATTGAACATATATTTATTATATAATCAATATATATCCAATTCAAATAGTTATTGAATTAATTTCAGATGCCCAAAATAAATATTTCTGAGACTCCAAAAATATTGGTTTGAATTTTACCTCTTTCCAATATTTTTACAGAATAACAGGAACGTTTCCTTAGACTCATTTGAAAAGATTTTCAATGTTGATTATTTCTGAAGTGATTTCTGAGGGTTTCAACTAACCTCAATTCAACTTTCAAATAAATTTTATACATGATGCATGGGTGCTGATGCAACTAATTACAAACAAATTCTAGGGCTGTGACAACTCACCCCCACTAAAACAAGAATCTCGTCCCGAGATTCAAGAAGTGGAGTAAGAAGACAGAGGGGTCACAAAACTATCACAGTCTTCTCGATCCAACTTCCCTTCTCAAAGATACCAATATATTGCATCACATTGCTCTTGACGTCTTTGTCTTCGAGATCTTCATCCAACACGATGAAGACGGAAGGAAACTCTGCAGGGAACGATCTTCTCAAAGATCGAGCAACTCAAGATCAACTCATGGAGTGAGACATTAGAAGATTTCTTGAGCTGAGACACAAAACACACATCGAGAGATATGGAAGGTAATAGATGACAAGGGTTCAAATTGGTAGGCAACAATTCCACGCTGGAGTAGGATGGTGCATGATTTCAAAGTAGCGAGGAGGTAATTGCCATGATTCCATAACGGGACACCTTAGGGAAAGGTGACTCGTAGAGCATTTCCCTTAAGTGGCAAAAAGAATTACTTTTGATAAAAAGATCATTGAAACTCTTTATACCAGCCTGAGGTAATCACAATCGATCGTTGGAAGGGGTTCGAAAGAATGGCATACTCCGACTAGGATGGATGATGTGGACTACCTTGTTGAAGACAACGCAAGGGATGATTTTGTTTGTGCGTGCTCTTAAGAACTTGAGCATTTCCATAATCATCAAGGTTATACCAACATCCGTGGCAAGGATCCTGGCAACACGACATACTACCATGATGACTAGTGATGGATGATGCGGAAACAAAGGAAGATAACACCCTCTTAGACCTTCCCTTAGCGAGGCTAAGGGAACAGAATCTGGACAATCGACCGGGAGACATTTAGCACTCCGCTTCTAATGTTCTCCTAGATGTGCTAGCGTAATCCATTCATAGATATGGTTTGATATCTAGAACATCAAGTAAAAGGTCGGACTTCGGAAGCTCAAGAATCCATAAGGAATAACTACGGAGGCAGATCCTGCGAGATCCTTATGGGGAGGTGACCAACTTCTTCAACCAAGCTACTACAATAATAGGCCTTCCGGCTAGGTGTGTTGGCCACGACATCCATGTTACCGGTTACAGAGAGACCAACATTATAGTTCTTGGAGTATGTTCCAACCATCATATCTGCTTGAGATTCAGATCCGATTGGTGATAGGATACTTCAGACTCGGCATTTCTGAAAAGAAAGCTTGCAACACAAGTCGATGAGATGGCGTTGCAAGATTCTCGAGAAATGAACTATGATAGCAAGCTCCAAAACATGAGCTGGTTCTGCTACAAACCTATGAACACGCTGTCCAAGACAAGCATGATCACATAGTAGGCTTACAATAAAACACTACCGAGTTCTGGTTGGGAACCATCAACGAGGATATTGAAGTCCTTGTATAAGTCTTGCTCTTAAGAAGAGACTTCTTCTCCTTGAACAATCAATCAGTGGCTTGGTGTGCTAGGGATACATATAGAATGAAGGTTGCAAGTCTCCAAACCACAGAATACTTCGCACGTATGCATGACTGACTTGGGATAGTTCCATAGGAAGCAACATTGACTTTCTCGAATTCACAGCGGCAACTTGCATCAAATGCACATGTAATCGAGGAAGTCACTTCTTTCATCTGAACATATGCTTCATGGACGGGACATGAACATAATGCTTATAAAAGTTTCCAACAGTACCTAGATGTTCGACATGAATCATGGACAAGATAAGGATGTCGTCGATGGGCTCAACAACAATTCATCCAGGTTCCCATGAAGATGGAATTCCACGACTATGTGAACAAGGTGGTAGCATTGGTCAGACCAAAGGATGTAATGGTGTATGCCCGAGGAATCAACCTCGAGTAAGACAACATTACGAACATCATTGGTTCTGATTTGATTTTAGGATAGCCCACACTCAGTTAAAAGTTTGGACAAGACAATAGATCCAACAACTGATCATGAGGACCAATTGATGAAGATATCGTCTTTCTTCAATTAACACACACAAACACAAGGATATCCCTTAGATATGAACTAAGTCAGACAAGCTTTTATCTTCCAACTCTCCAAGTTGTTGTTTAGCTTAACCAACTAGCTCGGGGGTATCCAACACAGATTCTTGGAGAATGGCTAGTTTACAAGAAACCAACTTGATCACGAACTCCACATATCGGTCAGAGGATGACCTAGTGATACTTCCGTGAAGATATCCGGAAAATCACGAAGCACCGATATGTTACTAAGCTCGAGAACAATCTTGCTTTTCAGGGCAAGACGATATGATCAGGAAGAGCGAGGGATTGATACAATCCTAACTCGTTGATCGAAGAGTGCACCAGGAAATAAGGACTAGGTAGCACGATCAACCTTAGGGTGATGATTCAATAATCAGCACACTAAGAATGATATTAACGTCCATTAACTACCAAGCAAAGGGGTTGCTAGGAGTATTGATTTCACACATCACAATTCACTTGTCGGCATTCCGGTTACAATAACACGGAAACCAAGAATGAACAATGATGGCAAGAAGTATCACTGCAACAAGAATTTATAAGAGTTGGTGCAATTATCATGACATTCCTAGCATCAAGAGGGCAATACTTCAGGGTAGAACAGAATCAAAGCTGGATTGGCATTTTGATCTGCGGAATACAACTGCTTTGACCCAATCCTAGATATGGATGAGGTACTGGAGTTTGTTTCTCCTAGTCATTCTGAAATAGAACGGCTCGACGGACCACAAGAATAATAGGCACCGATAAACACGAATGCACACATACTCTTGACTAACAAGTGATAGGCTAAGGTCGGAATACAACTAAAGGGGGGGGACAACTCAAGGAACATATAATTTTTTTTGAGTTGTGGACGCATGGATTAGTATGTCGAACAAATTCAACATATTTCTTCCAAATAACCCATGTAGAAAGGTAGAACTGGCAGATTCACAATGTAGGACGAAGAACTCATCAAGAGCACTCTTATTGTGATCTTTTGGTTCAAAAGAACTTCTACCATAAGCAGTTCATGGTACTTGGAAGAATAAAATACCACGGAGCTCGAGGACTATCGCAAAGGTTACTAATATTCTAATGGAACTAGCAAACACTATCAACAGAAGGTAAGTGGAGTGAATCTTGGGTCAGGAACCCAAGAGTAGAATACCTACTACTAAATGGCATCACGGGATGCTTTCGAGAACAATGGCCAGAATCATCACACCGGAAATACAAAGCATTGCTAGATTACTAGGTGACTCTCTAAGACACCTAGGGTCATATTAATAGCTCCAACATATATGACGAGGCAACATAGTACCTCAACTCACTGGCTAGTGTGCTTATTCTGACCAAAAGTACATCGGAAACGGAGGAAGGATTTGCAAACGCATCAGATTATTTAGAAACCTGGAATGACTCGGACAGCATAACGGCTGTAAATGCTCGAAAAGATTTGAGACATCCTGCAAAACGGTGGCATAACCACTCAACATCACAATATCCAAGTTCCGGCATCAAGGGTCAACATACAGAAGTAGTAGGAACTGAACTGAGGCTTAACCCAACAATCCTAGGCAACTACGATTTAGTAACACGTCATCCTGAGGGATAGAAGAGAAGCCTAGTTCTTAACCCCGTAGAAAAGATAAGATGTAACACCCTCGACGCGACTATAGCTCCCACGTGTCAGGGCACGACTTAGAGACATAATCGCATTGAAGGCATATGTCGCAAGTTAGGCAATATTCACAACATCCCATGTAATATGATTAATAAAGGGGAGATAACATAGTTGGCTTGCACTCGCCACGTCAATCAAGTACATAAATAACATTACATCATCCAAACACTCATGGCCCGACTACGGCGCCAAAATAAAAGATAACCCAACAAGCGACACGGTCCCGATCACCCCCAACTGGGCACCACTACTGATCATTAGGAAAGGAAACATAGTAACGTTGAGAGTCCTCATCGAACTCCCACTTGATCTCAAACGCGTCACCTGGAGCGGAATCATCAGGCCCTGCATCTGGTGTAATAGTAATCTATGAGCCACAGGGACTCAGCAATCTCGCACCCTCGCGATCAAGACTATTTAAGCTTATAGGTATGGCAAGGTAAATATATGGAGCTGCAGCAAGCGACTAGCAAAAATATGATGGCTAACTTATTCGCAAAAGAGAGCGAGAAGAGGAGGCAAAGCATGAGCGCGAAACTAGAGGACAACCTGCGCAAGCATTACTCCAACACCGTGTCCACTTCCCGGACTCCGCCGAGAAGAGGCAATCACGGTAACGCACTCAGTTGATTCATTTTAATTAAGTTAAGGTTCAAGTTATCTACAACCGGACATTAACAAATTCCCATCTGCCCATAACCGCGGGCACGGCTTTTGAAAGTTCAAATCCCTGTAGGGGAGTCCCAACTTAGCCCATGACAAGCTCTCACGGTCAACGAAGGAATAGACCTCCTCCCAAGACGTTCCGATCAGACTCGGTATCTCGGTTCTTCAAGACACTTCGACAGGTTAAGACAAGACCAGCAACACCGCCCGAATGTGCCGACAAATCCCGATAGGAGCTGCACATATCTCGTTCTCAGGGCACACTCAGATGAGCCAGACGTCGGGTAGGCCAGCCCAGAGTTGCCCCTGGTAGCCCCGGACATCGCTCGGTGGGACCAACACTCAGAGGAGCACTGGCCCGGGGGGGTCTAAAATAAGATGACCCTCGGGCTCCGGAAACCCAGGGGAAAAAGAGGCTAGGTGGCAAATGGTAAAACCAAGGTTGGGCATTGCTGGAAAAGATTTAATCAAGGCGAACTATCAAGGGGTTCCCATTATAACCCAACCGCGTAAGGCAAAATCCGGGAACATAACACCGATATGACGGAAACTAGGGCGGCAAGAGTGGAACAAAACACTAGGCGAGAGGCCGAGCCTTCCACCCTTTACCAAGTGTATAGATGCATTAAGATAACAAGATAATATAATGATATCCCAACAAGTAAATAAATGTTCCAACAAGGAACGGCCTCCAATCTTCACCTGCAACTAGCAACGCTATAAGAGGGGCTGAGCAAAGCGGTAACATAGCCAATCAACGATTTGCTAGGACATGGTGGGTTAGAGGTTTGACATGGCAATTTGGGAGGCTTGAAAGCAAGTGGTAGGCATCGTAGCATTGGCATAGCAAAAGAGCGAGCAAACTAGCATAGCAAAGATAGTAGTGATTTCGAGGGTATGATCATCTTGCCTGCACAGTTGTCAGAGTTGACTGGATCCTCGAAAGCAAACTCAACGGGCTCCTCGTTAGAGAACTCATCTCTCGGCTCTACCCAAACAAGACAAACAAACAAACGGAACACAATCAACCACGCACAAAGCTCAAACAATATGATGCAAAGATGGTACGCTATGCGGGATGCGATGCGGGATGCATGTGCAAGATTTAACAAGGGATGCATGAATCTGGCCTCAACTTGGGAATCCAAGTGTGCCACTGGAAAGATGAGATGAAATCGCTTGAAAACGATATGAAGAACGCCGGAATCGGAGTTACGGTTTGGAAATGGCAAGTGATTCAAATATGGCCACGTTCTGCGATTTACAGCAAGTATCCATCTAAATGCAATGAGATGAACGAGCTACAGCACCCAAACATGACAACAAAATACATGGCAGGGATGCATTCATGATTCTTAACAAAAGTCTAGCACTGAGCTACGGCCAATTCATCCATTAACAGGTTCAAACAAGCATGGCAAAAATGCATATGACAAACAGATTTCAGACTTAGTGAAATTAACACTTGTCTAAAATTTCAGATCAGATAGCACTCTTCGGAGCAACAAAACTACATGATACAGGAACTGAAAATGGCAAAGTAAAGCATGGCATGGAGCTACTCAAAGAGCTTAACAAAAGTCCCTTAGTGACCTTGAGCCAAAAGGGATCAGAAAATATAATTGCAAGCATGTGAACATAGCAAAAACATAATCAGTTTTCGGACTTAGTGAAAACTGGAGCATGCTGAAACAGATATCAAGTAGGCATGTTTACGAGCTCGATGCACTCACTACGGTGCAAGTCATGACAAGCTAAGCATACACCTATCAAGAACACACAAAATACAAGCCAGACATGGCAAGAACAATAGCATAGCATGCACGGATCAACTACAACATCTTCGGCAAAATTGCAAACAAGTTGACAATCTGCCCAGATTCACGAAGTAGAAAAAGTAGAGCTCGATTGACTCAAGCTAGGGTGCTCCATAATTGCAAACAAAGACATGAATGGATAGAGAACTACAATATTAATAAAACATCCTTACTGATCATCCTCAAAAGAGGCACGAATCACTAGGAAACAACATGAACATATGGCCATATGAGATAAACAGCTCAAGGACTTAGTGGAAAAGCTAAGTCCCTGAAATCAGAATTACCAAGTGCACCACTTTGCAAGCTTGTGCTAGTCACCACACACATCACAAAAATACATGGGTTGCACCTCTAGAAAGATGGCAAAACCCTTAACAAAACATATGTAGAGCTCATGGGCATATCATGCACACATTAATCATGGCAAAAATGACAAAAGGCTAAGTGGAGTAGCAGATCTGACAATTATCTCAAGTAGAACTCTTCTAACAGCATTTCGGGCATCAAGACGAACTCAAATGAAAAAGATGCAATGGAATGAAATGATGTACTCTCTGAGATGAACATTTTGATATGCTATATGCCAAAAACGGAGTTACGGATGCGGAGATACGACACGATGAACAGGAGCATATGGATCTGGGATTTTTGGGACTTAGCCGAAAATACTACCTCCAGATCTAGGGTTTGCCCGACGCGGAAAACGAGGCGGCCGGATCTTCGCCGGAATCACTGTAGACGACCGGATCCGGCGACGTGGGACTTGCCGGTGACCGGACTTGGCGAGGACGGCGATGGCGGCGGCACCGCCGGGCGGTGAGGGCGCGGTGGCCTCGGGGCGGCGCGGAAGCCGAGGCGAGGCGGGGCCGAGTGGCGGTTGGAGATGACGGCGGCACACGGCGAAGCGGCGACCGGCGATGGCGGCGGCAAGGCGGCGCAGCGAGGCGCGGGCGGTGGGGAGCGAAGGAGGCGGGCAGCGACTTCGGGCCCTCGGGGGCCAGCGCTGGGCCTAGCGGACGTGTCCGGCCGGGGACGGACGTGTCCGGCCGGCGCGAGGAGACGAAGGGGACTAGGGTTTTGGAGAGGGGATCCGCGAATTTTCGGGAAGGAACTATATATAGACATAGGAGGAGCTAGGAGAGTCCAAATGAGGTGCGGTTTTCGGCCACGCGACCGTGATCAAATGCTCTAGATGATGGATAGGGTTTTGGTGGGTTTTGGGCCAAATTGGAAGGGTGTTGGGCTGCAACACACACGAGGCCTTTTCGGTCCCTCGGTTAACCGTTGGAGTATCAAACGAAGTCCAAATGGCATGAAACTTGACAGGCGGTCTACCGGTAGTAAACCAAGGCCGCTTGGCAAGTCTCGGTCCAATCCGGAAATGTTTAACCCCCACACACGAAAGAAAGCTAGAAATGACCACCGGAGGAGAACGAAGCGCCGGAATGCAAAACGGACAACGGGGAAAAAGCTCGAATGCATGAGATGAACACGTATGCAAATGCAATGCACATGATGACATGATATGAGATGCATGACAACGACAACAGCACACGAAGACAAAGACCCGAACCCGAGAAAATAAAATAACTTAACGCCGGAAACGGAAAGAGTTGGAGTACAAATTAGGAATGTTACATCCGGGGTGTTACATAAGATGACTCGGATCAGAAGGTCATGAGGATAAGGAGTAAAAAGAGCCTTAAGATCCCATCCATAGTCAATTCCCTTATATAACTAAAGCATTTCTAGACACGGCTTCGGCCAGTTTGGCTTGGTAATCCTACAGGCAGTCAGGCTCTGATACCAAAGCTGTCAGGACCCCGATTCCAAGTCACATTGATCTAGCTGGTAACACCTCATATCACTTTGCGGCCTCACACACGGTATGCCCATGGGTGTCGCCTTACCCGGGCCCGGGACCGTTTGCGTCTTTTGGCTCACGTATATGACAGTGTCGCTAGCATCCATATGACAGAGAACCCGGGCCGACATGGCTAGTCGTGAACCCAAAGCGGCACTAACCCATGGGGACAGGCATACATGAATCAACTTCGAGCATGTCGGTCAGCACCGTGTGAATCCGGGCTGTAGCACTGGGCTAACAGGACTCCGGTAACCCGGGCGGTAGCAGGCTAGGCAGGACTCCGGATGTCACCGCGTGACATTTCCCTGAAGGGGCAGACACAGGAACGAAGTGAAACACATGCCGGCCAGTCAAGTGTCCTGAGCAGTAGTGCTGGGCTAGCAGGACTCCGGTGAACCGGGCTGTAGCAGACTACTATGGCTCATGGAAGCACAAGACTACATTTCCCCATAAGAGAGGCTACCAAGGATATACAATTGTTGTCGGATCCCACACATACCAAGCATTTCAATCATACACACAATATGCTCGACATGTGTAAATACAACATGGCATCACAACATAACTCTACGACTCAAGTATTTATTCCTTAGGCTCCGAGGAGCGAGATATTACAAACATGGGTCTCATGACCCAACATACAGAGCATACAAGCAACAAGCACAT
>NW_024112967.1:0-9312 GCF_003073215.2 Triticum urartu | reverse complement strand
AGGTCACATGCGTTCTCAGAAGTTTTGCAAAAAGAACAAGTTTGAGGAATTTGACCAGAGGTGTCTTGGGGAATTTCACTAAGTGATCTTTGACTTAGGTTCCAGAGTTGTATAGATTTGAAAATCCACACCATTGAGGAATCTTGAAGAAAAAACGTTGCTTGGAGAAACAGATCAAGAACAGATGCATGTGTGTGGTGTTTAAAGTGTGGAAGTTGAAGAATAAACACCTTTTGAAGATTTTGTAGAAATCATCAGAATCAACAAGGGCGATAAAAGTAACTTTTAATTACCCTTAACGAAGAACACGACGAACTAGGAGTAGTAGATTGGAAGTTCATCAGTCCAGATCTTCCATGCCCTAACTTGGCGGCGGAAGACAACTATGGTGGCGGCGGAGAGAAGAAATCCGCGGCCGGCGCGAGTACGACGGCGACGAGGTCGAGGCAGTGAAGCTCTTCCTCACCGGCGATGATGGAGGTAGCGGCGGTGCTAGGTCTAGAAGCTCGAGCGAGGAGACTGAGGTCGAGCGGGGTAAATGAAGTCTGAAGAGGATGAGGGGTATTTATAGCCGAAGTGAAAAACAGCTCGCCCGAAGAAATTGGACGAACGTGCCCCTGACTCTTCTCATCCTAGAGACATGTGTCACCCACGTACAGAGCGGTGGCGGTCGTGTGAGATCGTGGGTGAATAGATAGGTCTTATCGTGGGATGCGGAATGATTTGAGCGGCAAAAGCCGAAAATTGAGATATGAAAATTTTAATGTTTCGTTCGCAAATTCTTCAGCTGACAAGGACACATTGAAGATTTTGAACGGGTTTCAAGTAGAACGCACATGAAGAATTTGTGAACAGACTGGGTTGGGTATAGCATAGAGGGGGAAGGGTCCGATCACATTCACTTAGCAGAAAAGGCAACTTGAAGAATTAGCAATAAGTGAATGTTGTAGAGGACAGAAAACTCAAATATATATAGTAAATGATGAACAAGGTCGGAAAGAGTGAATACTTGCAAAGTTGAAGAATTTGAACAACTGAAGAATTTCGAAAATTAAGAACACAAACGGAAAGAGTGAAGACTATGCAAAGTTGAAGAATTTGAACAACCGAGGAATTTCAAGACTGAAGAAATACTCAAATTGAAGATTTTCACATTTTTTGGTGGCTTGACCCACCGTATAAGAATGATGATTTCAGACGCAACGTACAATTGTCGTAGGGCTCTGAGAATCAAATTCTTCGTTAATTTCTTCACACTTAGAGGGTTAGAATTCATTGATTCAAGAAAAATGTTACTTTGTGTGTTGCACATCTAAGTCATCAATTTTGCATCAGTGTTAGGATGTCTGTCCTTTTCAAAGGACATTCAAAGATTCTAAGATATTTAGCTCACACCGCAACTTGCTAAATCTCTTCTCATCCAAGGGCTTTGTGAAGATATCGGCTAGCTGTTCTTCAGTCTTCACGTGCTCGATAGAGATGTCGCCCTTCAACACATGATCATGAAGAAAATGATGACAAATCTGAATGTGCTTTGTCTTCGAGTGCTGAACTGGGTTATGAGCAATCTTGATGGCACTCTCATTGTCACAGTAGAGTGGCACATTCTTCACATTTATGTTGTAGTCCTTGAGGGTTTGCTTCATCCATAGCAATTGAGCACAGCATGAACCAGCAGCAATGTACCCAGCTTCAGCAGTAGAGAGTGATGCGCTGTTCTGTTTCTTCGAGGACCAACATACCAAGGAATGTCCGAGGAAATGGCATGTACCTGATGTTGACTTGCGGTCCACACGATCACCAGCATAGTCAGATTTAGAATATCCAATGAGATAAAAAGCCGAGCCCTTGGGATACCATAATCCAAGTGTTGGAGTGTGTGCTAGATATCAAAGAATATGCTTCACAGCTTTATGGTGTGATTCCTTCGGTGTAGCTTGAAAGCGGGCACACATGCAAACACTAAGCATAACATCTAGCCTAGATGCACATAGATACAATAAAGAGCCAATCATGGAGCAGTATACCTTTTGATCAAAGTCTATACCATTTTCATCAGTGCATAGATGGCCATTTGTGGGCATAGGGATTTTGACACCTTTGCAATCTTGCATGCCAAATTTCCTCAAGACATCCTTGAGGTATTTCTCCTGAGATATGAAGATGCCGTTGCGTTGTTGACGAATTTGAAGAACTAAGAAGAATTTAAATTCTCCCATCATAGACATTTGATATTCTTCACTCATCATATAGGCGAATTCATCACTGTAACATTGGCCAGTATAGCCAAAGATGATATCATCAACATATATTTGGCACACGAATAATTCATCATCATAGGTTTTGGTGAAAAGAGTTGGGTCAAGTGAACCGGGTTGGAAGCCTTTCTTCATGAGGAATTTCTTCAAAGTATCATACCACGCCCGAGGGGCCTGCATGAGACCGTAGAGGGCCTTGTTGAGTCTGAAGACTTTGTCAGGATGCTTTGGATCTTCACAACCTGGGGGTTGAGCAACATATACTTCTTCCTCAAGAACAAGGCCATTTTCATCTTGCTTATTGCGGTAGATCCATTTGATGCCGATGATATTGTGCTTGCGAGGGTCTGGTCGCTTGACAAGTTCCCACACATTGTTGAGCTCGAACTGATGTAATTACTCTTGCATCGCTTGAATCCACTCAGGGTCCAGAAATGCCTCATCTACTTTTGTGGGCTATGTGATAGAGACAAAAGCAAAGTGCTCACAAAAGTTAGACAAATGTGAAGCTTTTGAGCATGTGAGAGGACCTGGTGCTTTGATGCCATTGATGATTCTCTCAATCTGCACTTCATTTGCAACACGAGGATGAGCTGGTTGACGAAGTTGAGGGGGCTCAGTGTTTTCTTCAGAGCCATTTTCCTCAGGTGTACCAGCATGATGTTCTTCATGATCAGGAATGACTTCTTCAGCAGATTCTTCGGTGGGAATGACATCCTCAGTGGCCTTGAACTTGATGGATTCCTGAGGTGACTTTTCATCTAGCACAAGAGGTAGGTGCTCTCTTTGCGAGCCATTAGTTTCATCAAACCGCACATCTACAGTTTCAACAACCTTGTGGTGATAGGTGTTGTAGACTCTGTAGGTGTGCGAGTCCTTTCCATAACCAAGCATAAAACCTTCATGTGCTTTCGGTGCAAATTTAGAATTGTGATGAGGATCTCTAATCCAACATTTAGCGCCGAAGACTTTGAAATAACTCTATCAGTGAGGAGTTCATATGAGGTCTTTCTGAAGAATTTATGAAGATATACCCTATTGATGATGTGGCACGCAGTATCAATTGCCTCAGGCCAGAAGCGAGGAGGCGTCTTGTATTCATCAAGCATAGAGCGAGCCATATCAACAAGAGTCATGTTCTTGCGCCCCCTCGATGCCATTCTGTCGAGGAGTATAAGGAGCAGATAACTCGTGAGTAATACCAAGTTCATCAAGATAGTCATCAAGACCAGTATTCTTGAACTCGGTTCCATTATCACTTCTAATGTGCTTGATCTTCACACCAAAGTTGGTTGAAGCCCTCGAGGAAAATCGTTTGACGACTTCCTGCACTTCAGTTTTGTAAGTCATGATATGCACCCATGTGTAATGAGAATAGTCATCAACAATGACAAACCATATAAAGATGCAGCATTAGTAAATGTGGCATAGTGAGTAGGGCCAAAGAGATCCATGTGAAGCAATTCAAATGGACGAGTGGTAGTCATGATGGTCTTTGAGGGATGCTTGGCCTTGGTCATCTTTCTAGCTTCACAAGCTCCACACAGATGGTCCTTGAGGAATTTGACACCCTTGATGCCAATGACATGCTTCTTCTTCGCTAGAGTGTGCAAGTTCCTCATGCCAACATGACTAAGTCATCGATGCAATAGCCAACACTCTGAAGCTTTTGCAAGTAGACATGTAGCAGGTTGTGGTCCTGTAGAGAAATCAACAATATATAAATCTCCTCTCCTAAAGCCTTCGAAGACTTTGGAATTGTCAGCTTCCATGATCACAACACAATGATACTTTCCAAAGACAACAACCATATCAAGATCACAAAGCATTGAGACAGACATGAGGTTGAACCCTAAGGACTCGACAAGCATGACTTTGTCCATGTGTCGATCCTTTGAGATCGCAACCTTACCTAGACCCAATACCATGCTTTTGCCTTTGTCAGCGTAGGTGATATGCTTCAACTGTGATGGAGATAAAGCAGTGTCCATCAATAAGTTCCTGTCACCAGTCATGTGATTTGTACATCCACTATCGAGGACCCACTCAGTGGCTTTGGGTTGATCATTCTGCAGATGAATTAGCGCATCTTATGAACTCATATACTTCAGCAGTGAAGAATATGATATCAATTTCATCAGATCAATTTCATCAAGCAATAGAACAAATATAGCAGTATGGGGACATGAGAAATAAAAGTTCATTTCTTCATGATTAGCTTGCGTCCTTTCAAGCATTTTCAGGTCTCCAGCAGATTCTTCAGACGTTTAAGTTCGTCTGGAGACCTGACCCTGCATAAGAGATTAGTTCTTTTTCTTCACCACCCACATCTGGAGGGGTGGCAAAGAGTTAATCATTCTGCGAGCTCCATAAGAGAAATGTGGCATTGAAGCCAATCCACTTCATTTCACATAAGAGGGGTTAGAGTAAGCATATGAATAAGCAAAGAAATTCTTTGAGGACTTGTGAACATAATAATTTGAAGAATAATGCACCTATTCATAGCCCGTAGGTCTTCCCTGTGTAACAGAATTGTTAGAACTATGATGTTCATATGAGGACTTTGATCCATGTGAGTAATTTGGTCCATATGAGGACTTGGATCCGTATGAAGACTTTGGTCCATATGAAGAATTTGGTTTGGGGTTCCTTTTCTTCACAGGTGGAGTCATGATGACATTCACCTGAAGACTTCCAAGGCACCTTTTGGGAACCCAGATTTTCTTCATACGAGGGTTGTTCCTGCAGTTAGTGCCAACATATCTAGCAAATACTTCACCATTATGATTTTTGAACACCTTATAGTTCGAGTCAAAAGACTCACCAAAAGAATATGAAGATTCACATGTAAAGCCAGATAAAGTAGATGGATCCATTAAAGGTCCCTTTGCAGCGACCCATGAAGTTTTGGGATACTGCTCAGGTTTCCAGTGGGTCCCATCAGCATTGAGTTTCCTCTCAAAGGCAATACCCTCTTTCCTAGGGCTCCTATTGAGGATCTGCTTTTTAAACACATCACAAAGAGCATGATGCCCTTGGAGGCTTTTGTACATGCCTGTCACATACAATTCCTTCAGCCCTGCATGGTCAGTAATACTAGTAGCATCCTCAGATGAGGAATTTGTGATAGCAGAGACAGTTGAAGAATTTGTAGCAATAGAAGCATTTGAACTTTCAGGTGAAGAATTAGCATATTCACGTTCAATGCATTTCAAACATGGTGGAATGAATTCAACCTGAGCGGAACTAATTTGTTGAGCAAGTAATGAATCGCGTTCCTTCTGAAGATCTTCATAACTCACCCTTAGCTGCTCAAGATCTTGCTTTCTCTGAAGAAATTCATAAGAAAGCTTCTCATAATCTGATAAGAGAGTGTTATGATGACTCTAAAGATTATCAAACTTAGTCTGAAGTCTCTGAAGACTTTCGGCCAAAGCTTTAGAATGATCCATTTCTTCACCCAACATATCATCGCTCTCATCTAGCATGTTTTGAAATTTTTCCAACGCTCTTTGTTGTTTAGTGGCAAGGGAAGCAAGTTTGGTATAGCTGGGTCCAAATTCATCATCACTGGACTCAGATAGGTGCATTCAGTTACTAAAAGTGCGTTATATCGACTAGAGGGGGGTGAATAGGCGATTTTTATGAATTCTTCACTGAGGAATTTGCAGGTGAGGAAATTCCTTAGCGAAGAAATACTAGCAGTGAAATAAGTACTCAAAAGTAAACATAACAGAACACAAGCATAGTCATCATGATGAAATGAAGACAAGCACAGAGTACAGAAAGCGTAAACACAGGATAACACAGGATGAAGACAAATAGACTGAAGAAATTGAACTGAGGAAATTGAGAAAGTCTTCAGTCAATGTCTTCAAACATAGATACGAACAAGCACTCAACACAGTTATGAGGAAATAAAAGAGTTGAGGAAATAGAACAAGTGAGCTTGGTGAAGACAATGATTTGGTAGACCAGTTCCAACTGCTGTCTCAGTTGTACGTCTGGTTGGAGCGGCTAGGTATTTAAACCTGAGGACACACAGTCCTCACCGTATTCTCCTTGAGCTAAGGTCACACAGACCTCACCCAATCGCTCGTGGTAAGTCTTCAGGTGACTTCCAAACCTTCACAAACTTGGTCACTCGGTGATCCACAATTCCTCTTGGATGATCTAGACCTTGACGCCTAACCATCTGGAAGAAGCACAGTCTTCAAAGGTAATAAGCGTCGGATCCACGCAGGATCAATCTCTTCAATGATGCTCAATCACTTTGGGTTTGTAGGTGTTTGGGTTTGGGTTTTCCTCACTTGATGATTTTCGCTCAAAGTCCTCGGAGGATGGGATGCTCTCAATGATATGACCTATAGGTGGGTAGATATTTTGGGACAGCTGGCGCATAGCACAGTAACGGTCGGAAATTTGAGTATCAAATTCCTCAGGGCTATCATGTTCCTCACTGTGTAGGTAATCCGCACTGGCGAATTCCTAACTCCTCAGTCAGAACAAATTCCTCAGAGACCAGAAGAACTTCGTCTCTGTCACTAAAGAATATGACTGAACTGTATGAGATTTCTAATGGCTTCACTCGAAGGGATTGGTAGGTGTTGGATTTTCAGTTGAGCATCACATGGAAATTTTTCCTTAGTATTTCCTCGACCCCCTTTAACAGTATGGTGTTTCCTATGACTCAAGAAAGAGAAAAAGAAACTACGAAAACAAAAGTCTTCACGCTTCATGTTCCTCGAATGAATGCCAAGTCTTCAAGGTCACACCAATTTCTTCACTTTCAAAGTCTTTAGAAAGTCTTCAGAAATTCAAAGTCTTCAGTCGAAGAACTTCATTTTTAGGGGTCGACTTTCTCTTTAAATATCAAACTCCTCATAGACTTATAGTCCTGGGTACACTCATAAACACATTAATCCCTTAACCTATAAGTCTTCAATACACCAAAATCACTAAGGGGCACTAGATGCACTTACAATATCCCCCTTTTGGTGATTGATGACAATATAGGTTAAGTTTTCAATGGGGATAAACATATGAAGTGTAAATACTGATATTGAGGAATTTGATTGCAAGATATAGAAGAACTCCCCCTAAAGATGTGCATGATGAGGAATTTGCTTTTGAAGCATTGCACACTTGAAGAGTAGAATCATGGAGATCTCCCCCTATATCTTGTATTTCATACATGCATTTGACATATCATAATGAAGAATTTGAAATGCATGATGAAATATGGTGACTGATGTAATTCAGCATGCGTGCATTAACATATATGAGGAATAAGCATGCAGAAAAAACACATCAAGAGTATCAGAGCTCCATCGGGTTTAAGTTTACAACTCGATCTAATAAAGTTTCAGAAGAACTAGAGTATTAACTTAGCAAAAAATGCCCATAAAGACAGACCCGCTTGAAGACTAACTCAAAATTCTCCCCCTTTGTCATCGAGTGACCAAAAGGATCGAAAATGAGGACTAACGCCCCTGAATAATATCAAGTTAATGAAGGAGCGCCAGCGTTGTTGGGGTCGTTTGTCGTGGAAGGGCATGCCACAGTGTCGCCCAAGTCTTCATACTCGTCGGTATCACGTGATGAAGAATATGAGCTGGACACCAAAGAAGGAACCTTGACCTTCTTGAATTTCTTCGGTGGAGGTGCAGACCAGTCAAAATCTTCCTTGAGACCCATTTTCTTGAGATCTTCTTCACCATACAGATGTGATAGAATAGCCCAGGTGCGACCGAAGACTTCATGGAGGTAGTAATGGTTTTTCTTCACTGCATTGTGTGTAGCAGTCATGTTGTGAAGAAATGAACCAAACTGACGCTTAACCCATTTATGGTTTCGATTCACCTTCTGGTTAAGACTAAGCAAAAGCTCACGGTCAGTCATCACACAAGGAGCAGTGGCTTGAGGAGTAGACTTGGGTGCATTGGCAGCAGAGTCATGTGTGGTAGAGTCATCATTGGTGGAATAAGATGCAGCTTTATGAAACTGACCATCCAATGGATGAATGCCTTCAGCAATGACAGTAGGAGCCTTGCCCTTTTCATCATTTGAAGTAAAAGCCTGCTTGAGGACTTTAATCGAGGGCAGATAGCTAAGGTGATTCTAAAAATCAGCCTTGTAGTTGAGTGAAGACCTTGTCCTGAGGAATCTCATAATCCAAGGTGCATAAGGTTTCAGCTCAAACGGAGAAAGTGTATCATTTGCCAGAGTCCTCATGAAGAAATCGTGATAGTTGATAGGAATGCTGTGAATGATGTTGAATAGTAGATTCTTCATGATGCCAACTATTCCCTCATCAGATGAGTCGTGGCCTTTGATGGGACTCATTGTCCTTGTCAGAATGCGATAGACAGTTCTGGGCACATAGAGTAAATCCTTCACGAGGAATTTGGTCCTTGGGGCTTGACCGGGCTTCAATGGCTTCATTAACACTTGCATGTAATGAGCTGTGAGTTCTGGTTCATGGTACGGGCAGCGAGCTCCTTCACTGGGTGGACTGATGGACAGGGCGTGAAGCAATTCAGAGGCCGGTGCCTCATAGTGAGTATTTTTGGTCATCTAGTCCAAGACCCAGGTGTTGATATCTTTAGGATCACCTGTGATATGCAATGTAGCGTAGAACTGAAGAATAAGCTCTTCATTCCAATCAACAATGTTAGAGCAAAAGTTGGGGAGGCCTGCGTCATGAAGAACACTGAGCACAGGAGAGAAGCAAGGTAATGATTCCATGTCCACGTGAGGAATATGCTCGTGGTAGAAGATTTTGTCTTTGTTGAAAAGCATTGAAGAATAGAAGTTGGCGTGGCTTGCAGTCCAGAAACGCTTCCTCCTTAGACGAGCAGAGTCATAAGGATTGTAGTCAGTGAAGAACACATGCTCGCCGAAGAAATCATCAGCCTTGAATTTCTACTTCTTTGAGAATGGATCCTTTGGCTTGGGGTGAGGAGTGTCAGTCAATTGCATCACAACCTCCGGAATCTTGATCTCAGGTTCCACGGGCTGAGGAATTTCAGGTACTGTTTCAGTGGCAGCCTGG
>NW_024112966.1:0-9667 GCF_003073215.2 Triticum urartu | reverse complement strand
AAGGGGGAGAAATTTGAGTTAGTCTTCAAGCGGGTCTATCTATATGGGCATTTTTTTGCTAAGTTATAACTCTCGTTCTTTTGAAAACTTTGTCGGATCGAGTTGTAATTTTAACTCAGATGGTGGTCTGATACTTTCGCTATGTTCTTCTGCATGCTATTTCCTCATATATGTTAATGCACACATGCTGAATTACATCAGTCACCATATTTCATCATGCATTTCAAATTCTTCATATCATATGTTAAATGCGTGTATGAATTACAAGATATAGGGGGAGATCTCCATGATTCTACTCTTCAATGTGCATTTCTCCTCAAAAGCAAATTCCTCACATATGCACATCTACAGGGGGTGTTCTTCTATATCTTGGAATCAAATTCCTCAACATCAGTATTTACACTTCATTTGTTTATCCCCGTTGAAAACTTAACCTATATTGTCATCAATCACAAAAGGGGGAGATTGTAAGTGCATGTAGTGCCCCTTAGTGATTTTGGTGTACTGAAGGCTTATAGGTTAAGGGACTAATGTGTGTGTGAGTGTACACATGTCTATAAGTCTATGAGGAGTTTGATATTTACAGAGAAAGTCGACCCCTAAAAATGAATGTCTTCAAATGAAGACTTTGGCTTTCTGAAGACTTTGAAAGTTAAGAAATTGGTGTGACCGTGAAGACTTGATATCCATGCGAGGAATATGAAGCGTGAAGACTTTTGTTTTCGTAGTTTCATTTTATCTTTCTTGAGTCATAGGAAACACCATACTGTTAAAGGGGGTCGAGGAAAAACTAAGGAAAAGTTTCTAGGTGATGCTCATCTCAAAATTCTACACCTACCAATCCTTTTGAGTGAAGCCATTGGAAATCTCATACAGTTCAGTCAAATTTCTTCAGTGATAGAGAGAAAGATCTTCTGTTCTCTGAGGAATTTTTTCTGGCTGAGGAGTTAGGAATTCTTCAGTGTGGATTGCCTACAAGTGAGGAACATGATAGCCCTGAGGAATTTGATAGTCAAATTTCCGACCGTTGCTGTGCTATGCACCAGCTGTCCCAAAATATCTACCCACCTAACGGTCATATCATCGAAGGGCATTTATGTCTTATCATGTCAGGTTGCTCCCTAGGCAATAAATAGACGCCCCTACAACCACTAGCTGGTTGGCTGCTTCACGAGAAACTGACACTTGTCATTGAGAGCATCCCATCCTCCGAGGACTCTGAGCGAAAATCATCAAGTGAGGAAAAACCCCAAACCCCAAACCAAATACCTACCAACCCAAAGAGATTGAGCATCACTGAAGAGATTGATCCTGCATGGAACCGATGCTTGTTACCTTTGAGGACTGTGCATCCTCCAGACGGTTAGGCGTCATGGTCGAGAGCATCCAAGAGGAAATTGTGGATCACCGAGTGACCGAGTCTGTGAAGGTTTGGAATTCACCTGCAGACTTAACACGAGTGATTGGGCGAGATCTGTGTGACCTTAGCTTAAGGAGAATACGGTGAGGACTGTGTGTCCTCAGGTTCAAATGCATAACAGCTCCAACCAGACATACGACTGTCACAGCAGTTGGAACCGGTCTACCAAATGATGTCTTCGCCGAGCTAACTGGTTCTATTTCCTCAACCCTTTCATTTCCTCATTACTGTGTTGTTCTACCTGATCATTACTGTTTGAAGACTTTGATTAAAGACTTTCTCAATTTCCTCAGTTCAATTTCTTTAGTCAGCTTGTCTTGAGCCTGCTTATCCTGTGTTTACGCTTTATGTACTCTGTGCTTGTTTTCATTTCATCATGATGACTGTGCTTCTGCTCTGATATGCTTGCATCTGAGTACTTATTCCGCTGCTAGTCATTCGTGACTTAGGAATTTCCTCACTGTGAAATTCCCCAGTGACGAATTTGTAAAATTCACCTATTCACCCCCCTCTAGTCGACTTAACGCACTTTTAGTTGATGACTATTCTCGTTACACATGGGTGCATATCATCACTTACAAAACTGAAGTGCAGGAAGTCTTCAAACGATTTTCCTCAAGGGCTTCAAAAAACTTCGGTGTGAAGATCAAGCACATTAGAAGTGACAATGGGACTGAGTTCAAGAATACTGGTCTTGATGACTATCTTGATGAACTTGGTATTACTCACGAATTATTTGCTCCCTATACTCCTCAGTAGAATGGCGTCATGGAGCGCAAGAACAGGATTCTTGTTGAGATGGCTCGCCCTATGCTTGATGAATACAAGACGCCTCCTCGCTTTTGGCCTAAGGCAATTGATACCGCGTGCCACATCATCAACAAGCTATATATTCACAAATTCTTCAAAAAGACTCATATGAACTCCTCACTGACAATAAACCCAATCTGAGTTATTTCAATGTCTTCGGTGCTAAATATTGGATTAGATATCCTCATCACAATTCTAAATTTTCACCGAAAGCACATGAAGGTTTTATGCTTGGTTACGGAAATGACTCGCACACCTACAAAGTCTTCAACACCTATCACCATAAGGTTGTTGAAACTGTAGATGTGCGGTTCGATGAAACTAACGACTTGCAAAGAGAGCACCTACCTCCTGTGCTAGAGGAAATGTCACCTGAGGAATCCATTAAGTTCAAGGCTACTGAGGATGTCCTTCCTACCAAAAAATCTGCTGAAGAAGTCATTCCAGAACGTGAAGAACATCATGGTGATGCACCTGAACAAAATGCTGAGCCCACTCAACATCGTCAACCCGCTCATCCTCACATCGCAAATGAAGTGCAGATTGAGAGAATCATCAACAACATCAAAGCACTAGGTCCTCTCACACGCTCAAAGGCTTCACATTTGTCTAACTTTTGTGGGCACTTCGCTTTTTTCTCTATCACAGAGCCCACCAAAGTAGACGAGGCATTTCTGGAGCCTGAGTGGATTCAAGCAATGCAATAGGAACTACATCAACTCGAGCTCAACAATGTCTGGGAACTTGTCAAGCGACCAGACCCACACAAGCACAATATCATCGGCACCAAACGGATATACCACAACAAGCAAGATGAAAATGGCCTTGTGGTGAGGAATAAGGCACGGCTTGTAGCTCAAGGCTACACACAGGTTGAAGGAATTGATTTTGATGAAACTTTTGCACCTGTTGTGAGACTTGAGGCTATTCGCATATTGCTTGCTTATGCTAACCATCATAATATCATCTTATATCAAATGGATGTGAAAAATGCATTCCTCAATGGTAAGCTTGAGGAAGAAGTATATGTTGCTCAACCCCGAGGTTTTGAAGATCCAAAGCATCCTGACCAAGTCTTTAGACTCAATAAGGCCCTCTATGGCCTCAAACAGGCCCCTCGGGCATGGTATGATACTTTGAAGGAATTCCTCATGAACAAAGGCTTCAAACCCGGTTCACTTGAGCCAACTCTTTTCACCAAAACCTATGATGATGAATTATTCGTGTGCCAAATATATGTTGATGATATTATCTTTGCATGCACTAACCAACGTTACAGTGACGAATTTACCAATATGATGAGTGAGGAATATCAAATGTCTATGATGGGAGAATTTAAATTCTTCTTAGGTCTTCAAATTCGTCAAGATCGCAACAACATGTTCATATCTCAAGAGAAATACCTGAAGGACTACTGATAGTGCGTTATATCGACTAGAGGGGGGGGTGAATAGGTGATTTTTATGAATTCTTCACTGAGGAATTTTGCAGGTGAGGAAATTCCTTAGCGAAGAACTACTAGCAGCGGAATAAGTACTCAAAAGTAAACATAACAGAGTACAATCATAGTCATCATGATGAAATGAAGACAGGCACAGAGTACAAAAAGCGTAAACATAGGATAACACAGGATGAAGACAAACAGACTGAAGAAATTGAACTGAGGAATTTGAGAAAGTCTTCAGTCAAAGTCTTCAAACATAGATATGAACAAGCACTCAACACAGTTATGAGGAAATGAAAGAGTTGAGGAAATAGAACCAGTGAGCTTGGTCAAGACAATGATTTGGTAGACCAGTTCCAACTGTTGTCTCAGTTGTACATCTGGTTAGGGCGGCTAGGTATTTAAACCTGAGGACACACAGTCCCGGACACCCAGTCCTGAACACGCAGCTCAGGACACTTAGTCCTCACCGTATTCCCCTTGAGCTAAGGTCACACAGACCTCGCCCAATCACTCATGGTAAGTCTTCAGGTGACTTCCGAACCTTCACAAACTCGGTCACTCAGCGATCCACAATTCCTCTTGGATGCTCTAGACCTTGATGCCTAACCGCCTGGAAGAAGCACAGTCTTCAAAGGTAACAAGCGTCGGATCCACGCAGGATCAATCTCTTCAGTGATGCTCAATCACTTTGGGTTTGTAGGTGTTTGGGTTTGGGTTTTCCTCACTTGATGATTTTCACTCAAAGTCCTCGGAGGATGGGATGCTCTCAAATGACAAGTGTCAGTTTCTCTCGGAGCAGCCAAACAGCTAGTGGTTGTAGGGGGCGGCTATTTATAGCCTAGGGAGCAGCCCTACATGATAAGACAAAAATGCCCTTCAATGATATGACCGTTAGGTGGGTAGATATTTTGGGACAGCTGGCGCATAGCACATCAATGGTCGGAATTTTGAGTAGCAAAATCCTCAGGGCTATCATGTTCCTCACTATGTAGGCAATCCACACAGGGGAATTCCTAACTCCTCAGTTAGAACAAATTCCTCAGAGAACAAAAGAACTTCGTCTCTGTAACTGAAGAATATGACTGAACTGTATGAGATTTCCAATGGCTTCACTTGAAGGGATTGGTAGGTGTAGGATTTTGAGTTGAGCATCACATGGAAATTTTTCCTTAGTATTTCCTCGACCCCCTTTAACAATACGGTGTTTCCTAAGACTCAAGAAAGAGAAAATGAAACTACAAAAACAAAAGTCTTCACGCTTCATGTTCCTCAATTGAATACGGGGTCTTCAAGGTCACACCAATTTCTTCACTTTCAAAGTCTTTAGAAAGTCTTCAGAAATCTAGAGTCTTCAGTCGAAGAACTTCATTTTAGGGGTCGACTTTCTCTGTAAATATCAAACTCCTCATAGACTTATAGACCTGTGTACACTCACAAACGCATTAGTCCCTTAACCTATAAGTCTTCAATACACCAAAATCACTAAGGGGCACTAGTTGCACTCTCCCCCTTTTTGGTGATTGATGACAATATAGGTTAAGTTTTCAACAGGGATAAACATATGAAGTGTAAATACTGATATTGAGGAATTTGATTGCAAGATATAGAAGAACTCCCCCTGAAGATGTGCATGGTGAGGAACTTGCTTTTGAAGCATTGCACACTTGAAGAGTAGAATCATGGAGATCTCCCCCTATATCTTGTAATTCATACATGCATTTGACATATCATAATGAAGAATTTGAATGCATGATGAAATATGGTGACTGATGTAATTTAGCATGCGTGCATTAACATATATGAGGAATAAGCATGCGAAAAAACACATCAAAAGTATCAGAGCACCATCGGGTTTAAGTTTACAAATTGATCCAATAAAGTTTCAGAAGAACGAGAGTTGTAACTTAGCAAATAAAAAAACGCCCATATAGAAAGACCTGCTTGAAGACTAACTCAAAATCCCCCCCTTTGTCATCAAATGACCAAAAGGATCGAAAATGAGGACTAACGCCCCTGAAGAATATCAAGTTGATGAAGGAGCGCTAGTGTTGTTGGGATCGTTTGTCGTGGAAGGGCCTGCTGCAGTGTCGTCCAAGTCTTCATGCTCATCGGTGTCGCACGATGAAGAATATGAGCTGGCCACCAAGGAAGGAACCTTGACCTTCTTGTATTTCTTCGGTGGAGGTGCAGACCAGTCAAAGTCTTCCTTGAGACCCATTTTCTTGAGATCTTCTTCATCATACAGATGTGACAGAATGGCCCAGGTGCGACCGAAAACTTCATGGAGGTAGTAATGGTTTTTCTTCACTGCATTGTGTGTAGCAGTCATGTTGTGAAGAAATGAACCAAACTGACACTTAACCCATTTATGGTTTCGATCCACCTTCTGGTGAAGACTAAGCAGAAGCTCACGGTCAGTCATCACACGAGCAGCAGTGGCTTGAGGAGTAGACTTGGGTGCATTTGCAGCAGAGTCATGTGTGGCAGAGTCATCATTGGTGGAATAAGATGCAGCTTTGTGAAACTGACCATCCAATGGACGAGTGCCTTCATCTATAACAACTGGTGCCTTGCCCTTTTTGTCAACTGAGGAATAGGTCCGCTTGAGGACTTCAATCAAGGGCAAGTAGCTGAGGTGATTCTAAAAATCAGCTTTGTAGTTGAGTGAAGTCCTTGTCCTGAGGAATCTCATGATCCAGGGTGCATAAGGCTTCGGCTCAAACGGAGAAAGTGCAACATTTGCCAGAGTCCGCATGAAGAAATCATGATAATTGACAGTAATGCCATGAACAATGTTGAATACCAGATTCTTCATGATGCCAACAATTTCCTCATCAGATGAGTCGTGGCCTTTGATGGGACTCATTGTCCTCGTCAGAATGCGATAGAGAGTTCTGGGCACATATAGTAATTCCTTCATGAGGAATTTGGTTCGTGGGGCCTGACCTGGCTTCAAAGGCTTCATCAGAACTTGCATGTAGTGATTTGTAAGCTCAGGTTCACTGTAGACACAACGAGCAGCTTCAAGGGGAGGACTGAGTGGTAAAGCACAAAGCAATTCAGTAGCTGGTGCCGTGTAGTGAGTGTTTTCAGACATCCAATCCAGCACCCATGAATTCACATCTTCAGAATCTCCTGTGATGTGCAGCGTTGCATAAAATTGAAGAATGAGTTCTTCATTCCAATCACAGATGTCAGTGCAGAAATTTAACAGTCCAGCGTCGTGAAGAACACTAAGGACTGGCGCGAGGCACGACAGAGATTCCATATCCACGTGAGGAATGTGCTCATGATAGAAGATTTTGTCTTTGTTGAACAACACTGAGGAATAGAAATTAGCCTGGCTGGCAGTCCAGAAATGCCTCTTCCTAATGCGAGCAGAGTTATAGGGGTTGTAGTATGTGAAGAATACGTGCTCGCCGAAGAATTCATCAGCCTTGAATTTTTGCTTCCTGGAGAATGGATCCTTTGGCTTGGGTAGAGGAGTGTCAGTGAGTTGCATCACAACCTCAGGAATCGCAATCTTAGGTTCTTCAGGCTGAGGAATTTCTGGTTCCTCTTCAGTGGCAGTATGCGTCTTCAGATGATCAGCAACAATAGTTTCTTCAGCACTAGTGGCTGGAATTTCTTCATGTACAGACGAAGTGGGGTGAGTTTCTTCAGAGCCCATTTGAACAATTGGTGCAGGGGACTGAGGTATTTGCTGTAAAGGTGTGAACATCGGAGAGTTTGGATGCTGACTTTCCCAGAATTCATCATTCATCACTGGTGTGGTGCAGCCAACGTCCACATCTTCATCTTCCATTTCTTCAACGCCAGCCTCTTCAGCCGTGAACTGAGGCATATGCGAGGAAATAACTGGTGTTGAGGGGATTGTATCCACCTCAATTTCTTCATCCATCTGCTCTGACGAAGTAGCAGAAGGATTTTCTTCATCAGATCCGCTAGGGATCACATATTCTTCATCAAAAGGAACAAGGTCCTTTGATGGCATGGTTGAGATCGGAATAACATCAATGGGATTTTCGAACGAACTTGTCATACACTTCATTTTCTTCGGAGCTAAAGAATCACGCTCTGCAGCCTTGGTCTTTTTCACATCTGATGTAGATGGAAGGATCGGAGTTGGTGTGGGCGCAGGAGGAGCAGAGGAATCTGGTTGATTTTCTTCAGGCACAACTGATGCAGTTGCCCTGACTTCTTCATTTTCTTCAGGCACACCACTAGTGGATGCCCTGGCAATTTCTTCAGTGGTTGGAATGTAGTCATCAGCCCTGGAACTCATATTTTCTTCAGCAGCCTGACAGTCATCAGCGGTGCTGGCATGTTCTTCAGTTTGCTGAGAAGATGCTTCAGCCTGAGGAATTTCCTGTTGCGATGAAGCTGCAACATTGAGGTGAACTTCTTAGTCAGTTTAACAAACCTGACCTTGGCTCCTTTCCAATCAGCATAGTAGGCATTGAAGTCATCGCTGAGGGTTTTGATTTCAGACTGGATTTTTACAAGTTCATCAGTTGTCATAGTGAAAACGTTGTTCTTCAGAAATTTCTCCTTCTTATATTGCGCTTTCTTGATCTGCCTGGCCTTCTCATATTTCCATTTTTCTTCTTGGATGAAATGGGTCAGCATGTGACTTTGGCCAGGAGTCAACTTGAAATCAGGCATAGGAGTGTTTGGGTCCTTGTGCCAGAGATCAATATAGTCGAGGATCAACCTTGGATCCAAAAGCAGTGGCACATTTGTGCCTTTGGCTCTAGCGGCCCTGACTTGCCTATCTCTGATATCTCAGTAAGTTCTTCATCATCAGTTTCATCTTCTTCAGATGGCACTTGGAAGGCGACCTGCTTCTTCTGAGGACTAGGGTGAGGACCTCGTCCAACAGTGGCCTTTGTCTTCAGCAGAGAGGGTCCCGTTGAAGAATTGGGTGCAGCTGAGGAACTATCTGAAACTCCTGAGGCAATAGAGATGCATGTAGTCCTTTGGCATGTGGCAAGATGCACAGGGGCAGATGACTTTGTCGGAGCAGGTGAGGACTTTGGAGGAGCCGCTGAGGACTTTTGAGGAGCTGAGGTTTTTGGAGGAGCAGGAGTAGCATGAGGAATTGGCCTTGAGGGCTTTGAAGATTCTAGCTGTGAGAGCATTGCTGAGGAACTTGGTCCTGAGGGCACTGAAGGCGAAGCACTTGGCTTGTGCGCAGGCTTCTTTGACATGGCCTTCTTAGGCTTGACAGAGGCCTCAGCGGCAGCAACAATAGAGTCTTCGTTGAATTTCATCACAACTTCTCTGGCTTGTCTAGTCAACTTGTCCTGGCACTTGGCCCATTCATCAGGATAATCCTCACCATGCTTGAGGCTGGTGGGATCAGCTATTTAGCCAGGTGCCAATGGAGGTCTTGGGCATGGAGGATTGAGTGCGAATTTCTTCATGTATTTGGAAGTAACATATCTGTATTACCTCCACTCTCTTGCCCATCTCCTCTCTATCCTCTGTATGCGCACCTTGCGCTGATCTTTGTCCTCTTTCCCAAACTTGGCCTCATCAGGAGTGCAGTAATCTTTGTATATGTCATCAGGGATTTCAAACGCTGTGTTGACCTCAGGCCTCTTTCCTCCTTTCTGTGGCTTCTTACCATCATCCATTTTCTTCAGTTGAGGAATTTGAACAATCGAATTCTCTGAAGAAGTATGCAATTTTTCTTTGAGGAACGTGCAGATGAGTTAAGTTGATGAGAACCTAGTGATTCAGCAGCGGACATGAGTACCTGTGAACAGAGTATAGTTGCGAGGAATTTGGAGAGGTCATATGCGTTCTCAGAAGGTTTTGTAAAAAGAACAAGTTTGAGGATTTTGACCAGACGAGTCTTGAAGAATTTCACTGAGCATTCTTAGTCTTAGGTTCCAGAGTTGTACAGATCAGAAATCCGCACAATTGAGGAATCTTGACAAGAAATTTGCAGCTTAGAGAAATGAATCAAGAATAGATGACATGTG
>NW_024112965.1:0-9478 GCF_003073215.2 Triticum urartu | reverse complement strand
ACAAGAGAGGATTAGGAAAAGACCATCGCTCGTCCCCGACCGCCACTCATAAGGAGGACAATCAAATAACACCTCATGTTTCAAATTTGTTACATAACGTTTACCATACGTGCATGCTACGGGACTTGCAAACTTCAACACAAGTATTTCTCAATTTCACAACTACTCAACTAGCACGACTTTGATATTATTACCTCCATATCTCAAAACAATCATCAAGCATCAAACTTTCTTAGTATTCACACTCATAAGAAAGTTTTATTATTAATCTTGCATACCTAGCATATTAGGATTTTAAGAAATTACCATGCTATTAAGACTCTCAAAATAATCTAAGTGAAGCATGAGAGATCAATAGTTTCTATAAAACAAATCCACCACCGTGCTCTAAAAGATATAAGTGAAGCACTAGAGCAAAACTATAAAGCTAAAAAGATATAAGTGAAGCACATAGAGTATTCTATCAAATTCCAAATCATGTATGGCTCTCTCAAAAGGTGTGTACAGCAAGGATGATTGTGGTAGAACTAACAAGCAAAGACTCAAATCATAAAAGATGCTCCAAGCAAAACACATATCATGTGGTGAATAAAAATATAGCTCCAAGTAAAGTTACCGATAGAAGTAGAAAAGAGGGGATGCCTTCCGGGGCATCCCCAAGCTTTGGCTTTTAGGTGTACTTAGATTATCTTGGGGTGCCATGGGCATCCCCAAGCTTAGGCTCTTGCCACTCCTTGTTCCATAATCCATCAAATCTTTACCCAAAACTTGAAAACTTCACAACACAAAACTTAAAGTAGAAAATCTCGTGAGCTCCGTTAGCGAAAGAAAACAAAAAGACCACTTCAAGGTACTGTAATGAACTCATTCTTTATTTATATTGGTGTTATACCTACTGTATTCCAACTTCTCTATGAGTTTATAAACTATTTTACTAGCCATAGATTCATCAAAATAAGCAAACAACACACGAAAAACAGAATCTGTCAAAAACAGAACAGTCTGTAGTAATCTGTAGCTAGCTCAAGATCTGGAACCCCAAAAATTCTAAAATAAATTTCTGGACGTGAGGAATTTATCTATTAATCATCTTCAAAAAGAATTAACTAAATAGCACTCTTCAAATAAAAATGACAGCAGTTCTCGTGAGCGCTAAAGTTTCTGTTTTTTACAGCAAGTTCAACAAGACTTTCCCCAAGTCTTCCCAACGGTTCTACTTGGCACAAACACTAATTAAAACAAAAAAACAACCAAAACAGAGGCTAAATAATTTATTTATTACTAAACAGGAGCAAAAGCAAGGAATAAAAATAAAATTGGGTTGCCTCCCAACAAGCGCTATCGTTTAACGCCCCTAGCTAGGCATAACAAGCAAGAATAGATCTAGGTATTGCCATAATAGTAAGATAGATTATTAAAAACTCATTTCATATTCTCTACATTCGGCAGCAAGTTTTCTTTGAGGCAAGAAAAAGTAATCAAAGGACTAAATTTAATGGGACAAAAGTCCCCAAGATCAACCTTGGGAGGTATAGGTTCCTCCTTTGGTCCTTCATAATGCACAACCAATTCATCATTATAAGCATTCTTTTGACAGAACTTTGTGAGCCTATATTCAAGAGAATATCCTAGTTCATTATTTCGAATAGCCAAATCATCATTAAGTTCAGAAATTCTATCAACTAAAACATTGGTAGGAACCCTTTTTCTAAGATTTTCATTGAAAGCAACATAGTCTAGAGATTGAAAACGCATTATTTCTTCTTGATCAAAGAGGATAGCCTCTATGGGAGGACGGCAAGCGTCCACCCTATAATGCGCAAAGATTTCTTTGGCTTCTCTTTATTATGAATCTAAACTCATGAGCCAAAAAGATAGTAGCGGCACGCTTAACAGAAGAATGCTCAATATTAGAAAATTCCAGAAAAATCCTTTGTATGGAAGGATGCATGTGCATGAATTGTCTTTCAAGTTCAACTACAAGCATGGCAATAGCGTCCGCAAGACTACTAGTTCTGTGAAGGATAGAACTACCCATAGAAGGTAAAGCACCGGCACAAGTAAAGAAATCTTGAATAACTCCTTTTCCAATAATATTACCACTACCAACACGGAATTTTTTTGTATGAAAGATGGTAGGTTCTTTAGCAGGAGCATCAGAATTTTTCATGATATTATTATTGTCCATATCGACAATAATTTCCCCAATTTCAGACATAAGGCAGAAGGAAAGGACTCATAACGACAAGAAACTACACACGAGCAAACAAAAAGGCAAACGGAGAAAGAGAGGGAGGATAGGAGAGAGAGGGCGAATAAAACGGCAAGGGTGAAGTGGGGGAGAGGAAAACGAGAGGCAAATGGCAAATAATGTAATGCGGGAGATAGGGATTGTGATGGGTACTTGGTATGTTGACTTTTGCGCAGACTCCCCGGCAACGGCGCCAGAAATTCTTCTTGCTACCTCTTGAGCACTGCGTTGGATTTCCCCGAAGAGGAAGGATGATGCAGCAAAGTAGCGTAAGTATTTCCCTCAGTTTTTGAGAACCAAGGTATCAATCCAGTAGGAGGCTACGCTCGAGTCCCTCGTACCTACACAAAAACAATAGCTCAACGCAACCAACGCGCTTAGGGGTTGTCAATCCCTTCACGGTCACTTACGAAAGTGAGATCTGATAGAGATGATAAATAATATTTTTGTTATTTTTGGTATAGAGATGCAAAGTAAAAAGTACAAAGAAAAAGCAATAATAAAGTGATGGAAGATTGATATGATGAGAAAGAGACCCGGGGGCCATAGGTTTCACTAGTGGCTTCTCTCAAGAGCATAAGTATTCTACGGTGGGTGAACAAATTACTGTTGAGCAATTGACAGAATTGAGCATAGTTATGAGAATATCTAGGTATGATCATGTATATAGGCATCACGTCCGAGACAAGTAGACCGAAACGATTCTGCATCTACTACTATTACTCCACTCATCGACCGCTATCCAGCATGCATCTAGAGTATTAAGTTAAAAACAGAGTAACGCCTTAAGCAAGATGACATGATGTAGAGGGATATTTCATGCAATATGATAAAACCCCATCTTGTTATCCTCGATGGCAACAATACAATACGTGCCTTGCTGCCCCTTCTGTCACTGGGAAAGGACACCGCAAGATTGCGAACCCAAAGCTAAGCACTTCTCCCATGGCAAGAACAACCAATCTAGTAGGCCAAACCAAACTGATAATTCGAAGAGACTTGCAAAGATAACCAATCATACATAAAAGAATTCAGAGAAGATTCAAATATTATTCATAGATAGACTGGATCATAAACCCACAATTCATCGGTCTCAACAAACACACCGCAAAAAGAAGATTACATCGAATAGATCTCCACGAGAGAGGGGGAGAACATTGTATTGAGATCCAAAAAGAGAGAAGAAGCCATCTAGCTACTAGCTATGGACCCGTAGGTCTGAAGTAAACTACTCACACTTCATCGGAGGGGCTTGGATGATGATGTAGAAGCCCTCCGTGATCGATGCCCCCTCCGGCGGAGCTCCGGAACAGGCCCCAAGATGGGATCTCATGGATACAGAAAGTTGCGGCGGTGGAATTAGGTTTTTGGCTCCGTCCCCGATCGTTTGGGGGTACGTGGATATATATAGGAGGAAGAAGTACGTCGGTGGAGCTTCGAGGGGCCCACGAGGCAGGGGGCGCGCCCTAGGGGGGCGCCCCTACCCTCGTGACCACCTCGTGGCTTTCTTGACGGAGGGTCCAAGTCTGTTGGATCTTATCTGATGAGAAAATCACGTTTCCGAAGGTTTCATTCCGTTTGGACTCCGTTTGATATTCCTTTTCTTCGAAACCCTAAAACAGGCAAAAAACAGCAATTCTGGGCTGGGCCTCCGGTTAATAGGTTAGTCCCAAAAATAATATAAAAGTGGAAAATAAAGCCCAATAATGTCTAAAACAGTAGATAATATAGCATGGAGCAATCAAAAATTATAGATACGTTGGAGATGTATCATTCTTCACGAGGCCGAGCTCTTCCTCGGCCCGCTCTAGTTTCCGCTTCAGTCCGCAGACCTCCGCAGCATGAGCGGTGGCAGCCTATAGCGATACCTGCTTATTCACATAGACAATTTATGTTAGACTCCTGCGGTATTTCTTCTCGATCCTCTGTTCGGCTTTTTCTTTCCGAACACCGAACAGAGCATCAGAGGCTACTGTTTATACTGCGATATTCTTCCTACAAACGCATTACTTACCTCAAAGCCTGATAGAAGGCTAGTGCAAGCTTCAGTCAGTCCATTTTTACAAACTGGACCTTCTCTATTACCGTGCCCATAAGGGCGCGGTGTTCATCCACAATAGAGGCGCCTCGTAGCACCTCCAGCAGATTATCCGTTGCCTCTGGTTGGATAGAGGTCACCGACGGAACAGGCACATTCCCTCCTTTTGGGGAATGCCGTTCACTGTACTCCGGAGCTGTGTGGATCTCCGGAATGGTATCCGGCTCAGGTCCGAAGGGAACTCGGCCCCCGTCAGCAGTCCCCATAGGGGCTTTTTCCCCCATGTGTCCGGCGACTGAGGAATCGTCCTGGGGCGCCACCCTGACGATCTCCGGAAGCCCCCCCGGTCGGGGAAGGTCTTTTGCGACACCACCTCGTCGTCACCCTTGGGGGAGACGGAATAAGCAGGTGGCGGAGACATGCTAGCCATTTCCTTTGAGTCTAGCGACCCCTCTGTCGAGGATTGCGGGGAGCCATTGCGTGGTGGACTGCAATAACAAGGTTTAAGGTATATCAATATTACGAACCGAGAAGTCCAAACGTTTTCGGATTCTGGTACTTACGAGGCGGCCCGAGGCTTGGTCCGGCGAGGTCGCTCCGGACTGCTATCAACATCCCACATGGAGTTATCCGCGTGGGAGCCTCTAACCCTCTTAGGCGCTTTCGCCTCCGGATCTGCTGGGGCCGCTCTCTTCTTCCTCCCCACTTCAGGTGGGGAGTCGCTTTCTTCTTCCTCTTCGTCGCCATCGTCAGCGGATGAAGAGGAGGTCTCATCTTCGAACAACACGTCCGGAGCGCCTTTTTGGCGAGGGCCCTTCTTGGCCCCTTTGGCCGCTTTCTTGGCCGTCTTCTCTGGCACCTCATAAGGTGCTGGAAAAAGCATTTTCATCAATAATGGGAATTCTTGGTCTTCGAGTAGCGGAGCCGGACTGTTAATCCCCTCCGCTATCTTGATCCAGGCCTGAAAACACGGGTAGGAAAGTTTAGGCTTTTTCTCAAAATATGCTACTAAAGGGTACGCCTTGAAAACATTAAAAGAACTTACCGGGTTAGCCTAGCGTTTTAAGCTAAGCCCGCGATCTTCGGTCATGGGCGATGGCATCTCGCCGGCCTTGAAGAGCGCTCTCCAGATTTCTTCGTGCGTCATGCCGAAGAGCTCTAGTAGCGTCTGGTGCTTGGCCGGATTGTACTCCCACAGATAGCAAGTCTGGCATTGGCATGGAAGGACCCGACGAATGAGCATGACCTGGACCATGTTGAAAAGCTTGATCTTCCTATCTATCATGCTCTGGACGCACGTCTGGTGTGACGCCCCAAGACCGGAGCTTCCAGATGCCTTCCATAGGGTTTCCGAGATTGTGGTGATTTATTTCGTCCGTTGCATTCATCTTTACATCATGTGCATTGCATCATGTCATCATGCAACCCATTTTAAAACTCAACTAAATAAATTGCATAGATCGTTGATCTATTTAAATCGAGGGAACTCACATGGTGGTTTCTCTTTAAAACATACCCTCCCAATATTTAGGGAAAGCTATTTTAAAGTATTCCATTAATTTGGAATTATCCGCAACCCACTTGCATGTTAAATCCTTGACCTTTCCTTCTTTCCGATTTTCGACTCTCAAACCTTTGTCGATAAATTCTTTTACCTTTTTTACGGAGCTCTACCAAAATTCTCAACATTTTGGGCACTCCTAAAACTATCCTAGTTCAAACCGTTTGAAATTAAATTCAAAGAAATTTGAATTTATTCTTTCAATCTTGGTCTTTCCTAATTCTTCGGATCAACACATTTTTGTGTGAGTTCCAAGAAATTTAACCTCCTTGCTCAATTCGTTCTAACCCTCTCTTTAATTTTTTTCTTCTATCTTTTTTTTTTCTTTTCTCTCATGGTAAAGAGAAGAGGGAAGGAGAGAGGAGCACGCCAGGCCTCTGGCCACTTGGGCCTCCTAGCAGAAGCCCGCCTAAGGTCAGCCGCCGGCCTCTCTAGGGCAGCCTCTCCTCTCTACTGGGCCGGCACAAGGCAAAGCCATAACCTGACCTAACCTATACCCATAGGCCGACACTCCTCTCCATCTCTCCCTGCATCCCTCCTCCTAGCGCCGCCAGAAGCCCACGCACGAACACTCCGTTCCTACTCCTCTCGCTCGTCTCCCTCGATCCGCAGCGAAGCCCCTCGAGCACCCAACTCCAACGCCCCTACCTCGCTTCGCCTCTGCTTCCGTCAAGTACGGACCACGCCGCCGCGCCTGAACCATCCTGATGTCGCGATCCCGCCTCGCTGTTCGACGACCGGCCGCCGTCGGCGCCCCAGGGGCCATCACCATGCCCTGCTCCCGGACATCCTCGACGCCGGCCTCTCCTTCCTCCCGCGCCACCACCGAATGGCCATCTCCACCTGGGCCCTTCGCCCGCAAGGCCATGGCCAGGCCACCCCGGCCAGTCTCCTGCCGCGAGCTCCGCGAGGACCACGTCGCCACTCCGGCCAGTCTCCTACCGCTGCCCTGCGTCGTTCATTGCCGTCTTCCCCAGTTCCGGCAAGGCCCTGCATCCCCAGACTCGTCCCTACCTCCAGGTCGCCGGGATGACCCGCCACAGAACACCAACAGCATCGCAGCCCTGCGCCACCTCGCGAGGGACGGCCTCTTTGCTGCCCGGGGGAACCTTGCTCTGCGCCGGCCCCGACATCCGCCCGTGACAGTTGCTGCTGCCGCGACTCGAGCTGCTGCTCCCTGCTTCTCCAACTACCGTCATCTCTTTGCCATGACCGTCGCCGAAGACCCGGGTAACAAAAAAACGTCAAGTACCTCCGACCGACCAAGTATCCTTTGGAACACTAAGTACCACGACGTACGGTGCCCGAACGTCCACCACAACAGCGCCAAGTTCCACCACCGACGACCATTTTGGATACGTCAAGACCCGGACCGACAAGTACCGTGGCACCGAAGACCTTTGATGCGTCAAGTCCCTTTTCGAAAGTGTGCCACTACCTCCGTCTTCGGAACCGCTAAGAACGACAAGTACCTTGATGCCCGATGCATAGAAAAACTACCGTCATCAACGACCCGAGTACCACTACCGTCGACCCTTGAAGACCCCGTGGACGTCAAGTTCCATGTCGCGACCCCGAACATCTACGGACGCGTACGACTACCGTTGCCCGAAGAACCGCGAGTCACAAGCACCGTGAACAACTACCGTCGCTGAGATCGCGAGAACCTCTACTTCCTCCTCGAAACGTGAACGACTACCGTCGACCCCAAGTGACTCGGATTCATCAAGTCCTTCTACGAAAACGTCTACCACTACCGTCACGAGTACATCTACCGTCGTCGTGTACCCCCTACTTCCACTACCGTCACGAGAACAACTACTTTCTCTACAAACTCGAACCGCTCGAGAATGCTCCCTTGGAAGGTATAGCCACCGAGACGACGGTCGTGAATGAATGTTGAGTGATGTATGAGATGCTCGTGGTTGCATCATGTCCGAGTTGTTCTTTGCCAGCTTCTCCTTGCCTTGTCGTCGACATGTGGGAACCCGGTATTCGGGAGCACCCCATCATCTTGCATGTCACACTCACACCAACTTCCTTTTGCACCGGTATCCCCGTGGGCTACTGGATAACCGATATGTTGCCGTGGCATCATTTTCGGATTCGTCGCCATGTTGCCCTTTCGTTTCCGCCACGATGACAAATGCCTCATATCTTATCATGTCAACGTTTTCATAAATACTGCATAAAACTTCCACATGTCATTCGCATCATGATAATAACATTTAGATGTTTAAAATTGTTGTTGCACCAAATTGATAATTGCATATGGGGATTTACCGGATTTGTTGTTTTGTTATATCCGGCCCCATTAAAATTGTTTAGATAGTATAGTTTTGTTATGCTCCACCTCTTGCCATGTTATCCAACATTTAATATTGTTGAGTACATAAATGAGAGAGAACTAAATAATTGATGTGGTGTTCCGTCAATATGCAACTCGTTGCATATTGAGATCCACTTAACTTGTAGTTTTGTTTGTGCCCTTTGCCATGCCATGCTTCATTAAACCGGACATGCATCATACTTGGTTGTGCATCATGACATGTTATGTGATGGTTGTTTTTTATGTTGCTTGCTTCTTTCCGGGTTGCCTCTCTCGTTAACTTCGGTTTCGTTCCGGAGTTGTGAGGATCCGTTCGGCTACATCCGTTTGTCTTCTTCATGGACTCGTTCTTCTTCCTTGCGGGATCTCAGGCAAGATGACCATACCCTCGAAATCACTTCTATCTTTGCTTGCTAGTTGCTCGCTCTTTTGCTATGCCTATGCCGCGATACCTACCACATGCTTTATCATGCCTCCCATATTGCCATGTCTAACCTCTAACCCACCTTGTCCTAGCAAACCTTGTTTGGCTATGTTACCGCTTTGCTCAGCCCCTCTTATAGCGTTGCTAGTTGCAGGTGAAGATTGGAGTTTGTTCCATGTTGGAACATGATTATTGTTGGGATATCACAATATATCTTATTTACTTAATGCATCTATATACTTGGTAAAGGGTGGAAGGCTCGGCCTTATGCCTGGTGTTGTGTTCCGCTCTTGCCGCCCTAGTTTCCGTCATATCGGTGTTATGTTCCTTGATTTTGCGTTCCTTACACGGTTGGGTTATAATGGGAACCCCTTGACAGTTTGCTTTGAATAAAACTCCTCCAGCAAGGCCCAACATTGGTTTTACCATTTGCCACCTAGCCTTTTTCCCTTGGGTTCTGCAGACTCAAGGGTCGTCTTTATTTAACCCCCCCGGGCCAGTGCTCCTCTGAGTGTTGGTCCAACATGTCAGCTGCCGGTGGCCACCAGGGGCAACTCTGGGCTGGCCTACCGGAACCTTGGACAATCCGGTGTGCCCTGAGAACGAGATATGTGCAGCTCCTATCGGGATTTGTCGGCACATTCGGCGGCTTTGCTGGTCTTGTTTTACCATTGTCGAAATGTCTTGTAACCGGGATTCCGAGTCTGATCGGGTCTTCCTGGGAGAAGGAATATCCTTCGTTGACCGTGAGAGCTTGTGATGGGCTAAGTTGGGACACCCCTGCAGGGTTTTGAACTTTCGAAAGACCGTGCCCGCGGTTATGGGCAGATGGGAATTTGTTAATGTCCGGTTGTAGAAACTTGACACTTAACTTA
>NW_024112964.1:0-9357 GCF_003073215.2 Triticum urartu | reverse complement strand
TGTGTTGAACATGACTTGGTAAAGGTATCGATTAGGGGCCATGTAGGAGTACATGGTGGGTTGTTTCATTGAGGCCGTCCCTAAGAACTGAGATCTGTATGTATGATTTAAGATTCATTTACTACCATACATTGGGCCCGAAACCAATGGACCCTCTCGGCTTCTTAATCACCCTAGTACTCTGTCCAGGAGTTGGAAATAGTTTCTGGTGTTTGTAGGTTATGTGTTGGCGGCCGTGCGTAGCGCTGACCCTAGGGGTGGGCTATGTTGCAGTAGATACACCGTGGCACGATGTACCGAGTCAACCATTTGGTGTCTCGGGAACCCTGTTCACATCGTTCGGGGCCGTATGTGGAAACCTCGGCCGGACTCCCTGCGGATGGAACCTGAATAGGCGATAAACCTGGACTAGAGGCTTAAGTGTTAGGTAGGCCGTGGCCAACACCCTCGTTGGGCTTCCGCTTGAAGGTTGCCGAGTACATGTCGTGTAAACGGCGATAAGTGGTGAAAGCGTGTGTGAAGAATTACACCACTGCAGGGTATAAAACTATTCGAATAGCCACGTCTGCGGTAAAGTACTACTTGGTTGCCTATACAGTTCATAGACAAGCTAATGGATACTACTAAAAGACTCAAGATAAGTGTGAGTACCGAGGATGGCCCTCTCGTAGGATGACGAGGGAGGATCCCCGGTGGAGTATTGTGTTGGTGAGTAGTGGACTCGTGTGCGAAAACTATTTTACTAGTGGAGTTCCGTAGGATAGCTTAGCCAAGAGTCAAAGCTGGCTTGCTGCAATAACCCCACCACCTTCTTGAGAATGAGCATGTATAGTAGGTTCTGATGTAAGACTTGCTGAGTACCTTTGTACTCATGTTTGCTTAATTACTGTTTTCAGACGACAACACCGCCCCCTCCGATGGGTTTTATGTAGACCTTGATGTCGACGAGTGACTAGCCACCCAGGTGGTGATCCTGGCCATGGAGGGCCCTATGTAGATAGACAGGCTTCGAGAAGCCTTGTTTCTTTCTAGTGTCTGTACTCAGACTATTTGCTTCTGCATGTGCTTGTATGCTTGTATGACTTGACTGTTCGGTCATGTGACCCCTACCTGTATGAACATGTTATGTATGGCTCTCTGGAGCCTTTAAATAAAGTACTTGAGTTGTAGAGTTTTTTTGTGATGCCATGTTGTATGTACTCATATCAGGCATATTGTGTGCATGATTGAAATGCTTTGTATGAGTGGGATCCCACAATCTAGTTGTTTATCCTTGGTAGCCTTTCTTATGGGGAAATGTAGTCTAGTGTTTCTCGAGCCATAGTAGTCTGCTACAGCACGGTCCACTGGAGTCCTGCTAGCCCAGCACTACTGCTCAGGACACTTGACTGGCCGGCATGTGTTTCACTTCTCTCATATGTCTGTCACTGCGGGGAAATGTCACGCGGTGCCATCCGGAGTCCTGCCTAGCCTGCTACAGCCCGGGTTCCCCGGAGTCCTGTTAGCCCAGTGCTACATCCCGGATTCACTCGCTGATAACCGACATGCTCGATGTGATTCATGTATGCCTGTCTCCATAGGTCTGCGCCGCTTTGGGTTCACGACTAGCCATGTCGGCCCGGGTTCTCTGCCATATAGATGCTACTGACACTATCATATACGTGAGCCAAAAGGCGCAAACGGTCTCGGGCCATGGTAAGGCGACACCCATGGGAATACCGTGCGTGAGGCCGCAATGTGTTACGAGGTGTTACCGGATAGATCGATGTGACTTGGAATCGGGGTCCTGACAGCGTTGGCATCAGAGCCAGACTACCTGTAGGTTCATTGAGCCAAACTGGTCGATGTCGAGTCTAGAAATGCTTTAGTTATATGTAGGGGAATTGATTGTGGGAGGGAACGTAAGGATCTGTTACTCCTTTACCTTATGCCCTCTGATCTGAGTCATTCTCTTCTCATTCAACGTGGGTTAAGGACTAGGCTCTCTTCTTCTATCGTTCACATGTTACTAATCCCTAGTAGCTTATAGGATTGTTGTTACAAGCCTCACTACAGTTTCTACTACTTTTATTATGTTGTCAGTTGAATCAGAACCTTGATATGATGTTGTTGAGTGGTATTGCAAACTGTTGTGGATGTCTCAAATCTTTTTCTGGGCATTTACAGCTGTTATGTTGTCCAATTTTCCCTAGAAATTATAATGCCTTTGCATTGTGGTTGTGCTTTCAGATGGCCACTCGTGCTCAAAATCAAGTGGTTCGCCTAACCCGGTGCCTCGATGTGCCCGATCATACTACTATGTTAGTCCGGGTAATGATCGAGACGGGTTACCGTTGGTACCCCAAATACACTGTCGAAGAGCAGTTCGGAGACTTCAACTAGAGCCAGTACCACTGTACTGTCAGGACATATCCCTCTTATCCTGGAACCACTGAGCCCATTAATTGTTCCTATGGACTCGGGGTTACTGTTGAGATGGCTGTGTAGGATGCTGCCTATTCCATGATGACCATCATGCGAGTCCGGACTGGCCTACTTCGGAACACCGACTTCCGTTATATGCCAGCTTCACTTCCGGGAGCGCAAGGGTATCTCCAGGCTATCTATGCTGACCCCACACATGAGGAGTCACTACTCCGCACCACTGCCGAGATGCTCGAGGATAAGGACCGCGAAAATCGGGCCTTGCGTATGGAGCTTTTTAACTCTCGTGCTGATCACTGGGCCACTTTGACTCGGTTTGCACCGGCGGTACAGGGGATACATGGATCTGAGGGATCTGTACCCTGTACGATCTGGATTGCCAGATTGTATGGAGTGGCGCGATGTGGGAGGCATCACCCCTCCTCGTGGTCCCCGTCTGCCACCACCTGTGGGACCAAGGCCACATCCGAGTCCCTTTGGTCCGCAGGCTCCGCAGGACCGTCTGTTCCCAGATGATCATGTTCCACTTCCAGGTTTTGGTGGCGACTTCTATGAGGATTACTACGGAGCCGTCTGAGCTAGTAGTAGTTCTCACTAGTATTGTAGTAGTTGTATTCTCCACAGTCCTGCGTGACCGTGGGATACGACTTGGTGTGTATCACGCTCGAAGGTGTAGGAAAAATAATGTATAGGAGCTTGGAATGCCTTCGATGAGATGTAATGTCTTTCACCGTAGTTGTACTCTAGCCTGGGCTTGTACTAAACTATGTACGGTGTGTATGACCAATGGTATATATATGGCAGTTTCTATATTACCATGTCGTGCAATGAACATCTTAGCATTCCATGTTATCCATTACATTCTGCACTTCCTTGCTAAGTTTGCCATCCTTATCTAAACCGTTGTCTTGTTTTCTCCTAGGATGGTCAACACCCGCAGCAACCCTGCTGCCCCGGAGCAGGGGGAAGCCAGTGCAGCTAGGGGTGAAAATCTGCCTCACCCGCCTTCTCTGGCCGAAGTGATGCTGGAGGCGGAAAGAAACAAGCGTGAGACTAACCGCTTGCTGGAGCGGATTGAGCAGAACACTGCACGCCATCAAAATGACTTGGTGTCAATCAATGACTTTATCAAGCTGTACCCACCAAAGTTTAACCATTCCGTCGAGCCCCTCGACGCGGATGACTGGCTTCGCAGCATCACCCACAAGCTACGTTCTGCCAACGTAGCCGAAGCTGATAAGGTTACTTATGCTGCCTATCACCTCGAAGGCCCTGCTAGCCTTTGGTGGGAAAATTTTGAAGCTATGCGCCCGGTCGGCCAAATCACTACTTGGGCTGAATTCAGTGAGGCTTTCGATGAGCATCACATTCCGGAAGGTCTCATGGATCGCAAGAGGGAAGAGTTCTGCAATTTCACCCAAGGAAGACTGACTGTGGATGCATATAGTCGTGAATTTGGGAATCTGGCACGATATGCTCCTGAAGAAGTATCTACCGACGCTAAGAAGCAGGCAAGGTTCCGCAAGGGACTTAGCCCTGAGCTTCACCGCGATCTTCGTCTGCACGAGTGCACCTCCTTTCAGAAGTTGGTCAATAAAGCCATCAGTGCTGAGTCAGGCCAGTCTGACTATGACGCTTCACGCAAGCACTCTCGTGATTTTGGCTCTTCATCCGGCTCTGGATCTCAGAAGCGCCGGGTGTGGATTCCAAGCACGGCACTGCCACCCAGGTTCATTCCGAGGCCATCCTTTGAGGCGCCTCGTCCCAACCAGCAGTTTGCACCGCCCAAGCCCTATGGTGGCCCCGCTGCTAATGCTGCTCCACGCCCCAATGTTGTGACATGTTTCAAGTGTGGAGAGCCGGGTCACTATAGTCGAGAGTGTCCCCAGAACAACAACCCCAATCAGTCTGGAAAGTCCGTTGGCCGTGGTAAGCCAGCGGGAAAGACATTCTACGCCAAGCCGGTCACCACTGCACGTGGCCATGTCAACTATGTCTCAGCCGAGGAGGCTCATGAGGATCCTAACGTCGTCCTTGGTACGCTCCTTGTTAATTGCCATCCGGCATCTGTTCTTTTCGATACTGGAGCATCTCATTCATTCATATCCGAGAACTATGCTCGATTGCATAACACGACATTCTGTGACATGCCCACTTCCATGGTAATTCAAAAACTCCGGGTTCCAAATGGCAAACTTCTAGAGTAAGCCATGGGAACGAAATTCTTGTCGATAGACTTGTCTTCCTTGCATCCTTAATAGCTCTCAAGTCCTCGGACATAAACATCATCTTGGGTATGGACTGGATGTCAGCTCATTATGCTAAGATTGATTGTGCCACTAGAACCGTTCAACTTACTCACCCATCAGGGGACAGTCAATGTCTTAACTCGAGTGGCCAAGCGCCAGCTTTACTCCCTAAATGCCAACCCCCTTCCAGACCTTGAGTGTTCCGGTAGTCCGAGACTTTCCGGATGTCTTTCCAGAAGAACTGCCAGGTGTTCCACCTGACAGGGATGTCGAGTTTGTGATAGACCTTGTTCCAGGAACCGTTCCAATTTCTAGAAGACCCTATAAGATGGCACCCTTAGAACTAGCCGAGCTTAAGAACCAACTCGATGAGTCCTTGAAAGGGTTTCATCCGTCCTAGTTCCTCTCCTTGGGCTTGCCCCGTCCTCTTCGTCAAAAAGAAGGATGGAACGGATCGGATGGTTGTAGATTACCGACCTGTCAACTTGGTCACTATCAAGAACAAGTATCCGCTTCCCAGGATCAACGATCTGTATGATCAGCTCGCTGGATCCTCAGTCTTTTCCAAGATGGATTTGAGGTTGGGCTACCATCAAATCAAAATCAGAAACGGGGACATTCCCAAAACGGCCTTTGTTACTCGTTATGGCCAATACGAGTACACCGTTATGTCCTTCGGTTTAACCAATGCCCCAGCCACCTTCTCTCGGTTAATGAACTCGGTCTTCATGGAGTATTTGGATAAATTTCGTCGTAGTATACCTCGATGACATACTCATCTACTCCAAGAATGAAGAGGAACATGCCGAACATCTAAGGCTGGTATTGACGAAACTTCGAGAGCATCGCCTTTATGCCAAATTCTCCAAGTGTGAATTTTGGTTGCCAGAAGTGACCTATCTAGGCCATGTAATCTCTGGTAAGGGTATTGCTGTCAATCCCGAGCGAGTTCAAGCCGTCCTTGATTGGACTCCACCTGAGACGGTCAAGCAAGTTCGGAGCTTCCTTGGCTTAGCGAGCTATTGCCGCCGCTTCGTCGAGAATTTCTCCAAGGTTGCTAAACCTCTAACTGAACTCCTCAAGAAAGATAAAAAGTTCGAGTGGATCCACAGTGCGAGTTCAGCTTTCAGGAACTGAAAAGACGCCTGACATCTGCTCCCGTACTGGTACCACCAGATTTCTCCAAGGACTTTATTATCTATTGCGACGCCTCGCGACAAGGACTAGGTTGCATACTCATGCAAGATCGTCAGGTAATTGCCTATGCTTCACGGCAATTACACCCACATGAGGAAAACTATCCCACACATGATCTAGAGCTTGCAGCTGTAGTCCATGCACTCAAAACTTGGCGACATTACCTCCTCGGTAATCGTTGCGAGATCTTCACCGATCACCAAAGTTTGAAATATATCTTCACCCAACCGGATTTGAATCTCAGGCAACGACGTTGGGTCGAGTTGATCTCGGATTACGACTTAGGAATAACTTACACCCCGGGCAAAGCCAATGTCATGGCTGATGCGCTAAGTCGTAAATCTTATTGTAACAACCTGATGTTACAACAAAGTCAACCACTTCTCCACGAGGAATTTCGTAAGCTCAATCTTCACATTGTTCCTCGAGGATTCCTATCCACCCTGGTGGCGAAACCTACCCTTACGGATCAGATCATCAAGGCACAGAAGGTAGATCCGGGAATCTCCCGTATTAAGAGAAACATTAAGAAAGGAGTCGCGAATTGTTTCTCCGTTGATGATCAAGGTGTCGTATACTTTGGAAACCGCTTAGTGGTTCCCAAGGCACGAAACCTGAGGCGGCTGATCCTTAAGGAAGCTCATGAATCCCCTCTCACCATTCATCCCGGTAGTACTAAAATGTATCAAGACCTACGCCAGAGGTTTTGGTGGACTAGGATGAAGAGAGAAATCGCTCAATACATTGCTAATTGCGACGTTTGTCGTCGTGTTAAAGCAGAGCATCAACGGCCTGCTGGCACCCTTCAACCTTTGGCTATTCCTGAGTGGAAATGGGATAAAATCAGTATGGATTTCATCACTGGGTTTCCCAGGACCAAGAGAGGGAATAATGCCATCTTCGTCGTGATCGACCGTCTTTCCAAAGTAGCCCATTTCCTACCTGTTCGTGAGAGTATCACCGCTAGCCAGCTAGCTGACTTATACATCTCCCGAATAGTGTCTCTTCATGGTGTTCCATTGGAAATTAACTCAGACCGTGGGAGTCTCTTCACCTCTCGATTTTGGGAAAGTTTCCAAAATGCTATGGGAACTCGTCTCTCTTTTAGCACCGCCTTCCATCCTCAATCAAGTGGTCAAGTAGAGCGAGTCAATCAAATTCTGGAAGATATGCTCCGAGCTTCTGTCATCTCATTCGGAATGGGTTGGGAGAAATGCCTTCCATTCACGGAGTTTGCTTATAACAATAGTTATCAAGCTAGCTTGGGCAAAGCTCCTTTCGAAGTTCTCTATGGACGAAAATGTCGAACGCCTCTTAACTGGTCAGAAAGGGAAAGACAACTCTTTGGCCCGGATATGATTCAGGAAGCAGAAGAGCAGGTTCGCGTTATTCGTGAGAAATTGAAAACAGCCCAATCTCGTCAAAAGAGCCAATATGATCGTAAACATAAGCTCATGACTTATGAAGTCGGCGAGAAGGCTTACCTTCGGGTTACTCCGTTAAAGGGAACCCATCGTTTCGGTATCAAAGGCAAATTGGCTCCTCGTTACATTGGACCCTTTCGCATTCTTGCCAAACGAGGAGAAGTTGCCTACCAATTGGAACTACCTTCGCATCTTTCCAGAGTTCACGATGTCTTCCACGTTTCTCAACTCAGGCGTTGCTTCGCGGATCCTATCCGTGGAGTGGACCACGAAACGCTTGATCTACAAGATAACCTCTCATATCGGGAATATCCCGTTCGTATCCTTGATCAAGCCTGAGCATACCACTCGACGCCATAATATCAAGTTTCTCAAGGTTCAATGGTCACACCATTCCGAGAAAGAAGCCACTTGGGAAAGGGAGGATCGACTTCGACTCGAGTACCCCACCTTCTTCCCGGAGGATCCTAAATCTCGGGACGAGATTCTTTTGAGTGGGGGTGAGTTGTCACACCCTAGCTAGTTCAAGCATTAGAGTGTGCATCATGTTTAAATTCTCTTTAAATTTGAAATGGGGATGACAGAACCCCCAGCACCCCCCTGGAACAACTAGGGTTTACTAAAAACTTTTTCAATGAACCTGAAATGCCCTTCTAAAAAGCCCACCCTTTTTGTTTTGGGTTAAAACCTTTGACAAAAATGGTGCACATTTTTCTAGGACATCTTAAGGTCATTGGATTAATTCTTATAGTATTTGCATTTGGGCATTTAAATGCTATAAAATATTTTAAATGCTCAAATAATCATAAACTAAAATGTTTGCTGTTGGATATATTCTAAGCAGTAGCCATGATTAATTTTATGATTTATGGAAATGCCCTGGCATTTTTAATAAAGCCCTGAAGTTACAGAAATAATAGAATAAATAAAAAACAAAAAAGGAGAGAGAGAACAGAACTTACCTGGCGCAGCCCACCTAGCCACCGGCTCGGCCCAGTCCACTGGCTCTTGCCAGTCGTCCTCCTCCTCCGCCAGGAGGACGAGAAGCGCGTGGCCGGCGCCCGCGGCCACACGCCGGCCACCTCCTGCTTCCGCCGACGCCCGGACGCGCCTACGAGTGCCAACACTCCCCCACGTCCCCCTCTTTCTCCCCACTCTCCCCGTGGCTCTCCCCTCTCTGGCTCTCTCCCCATTCCCTGCCGAGCGCAGCCGTCGCCGCCGACAAGCTCCACCGCAGCCACCGCCGTCCACTCGTTGCCTCGCCGTGCCAAGAAGCTCCGCCGTCGTCCGCTGCTTTCGCCTCGACCCATCCCGAGCGCTCGCTCGCCCCGGAGACGCTGCACCGAGCTCGTCTTCAACCTCGGTCGCCGGAGATCCCCCTCGCCGCCCCGCTCGCTCCAGCTCTTCCCCGAGCTCGCCGTTCGCTCCCCTGCAACCGCAGTGAGCTACTGACCCGTTTCCCCCTCTCCCCGCGCTCGGTCCGCGTCCTCTAACCACCCTGGCCATCGGAGCCGAAGCTCGCCGCCGCCACCGCACGTGCCGTCGTGGCCACACCACGTTGGGTCGCAACCGAGCACGCCTTCGTCTTCAACGCACTCGCAGGAGCCCGTAGCACCCCCGCACGCCCCTCGCCGTGCCTGCTAGCGACTAGTTCAACCTCGCCCGAACTCCGGCCGCCGCGGACGTGTTCGCCGCCTTCGTCTCCGGCCACCCCAGCTCCACCTACTGCCACCACTCGACGCGGCTCACTCCCCGCGACACGTAGATGGTCTCCGCCGTCTTTTTGGTCGCCGGAGTGCAAAACCCAAGCCCTCCGCCGCGTCTGGCCTCGCCGGTGGCTAAGCGCCGGCGAGTTTGACTCTGTTTGACCCCGTGTGGGCCCAGGTTGACTTCCGCCCTGAGTCTATGACAGGTGGGGCCGGCCTACTAATTAGTTTAGGATTAGTTTTAACTAATTTTAATTAGTTTAGTCACTGACATGTGGGCACAGGCCCCAGTAACAGTTAATTAGCACTAACATAATTCTGTTATTTAGCTGAGACACTGACAGACAGGGCCCACCA